>NC_080168.1:19385250-19685250 GCF_950295315.1 Erinaceus europaeus
AACAGAGAGAAATCGAGAAGAGGGAAAGATGGGGAGAGAAACACAGACACCTGCAGACCTGCTTTACCGCTTGAGAAATGACCCACTGTAGGTGGGGTCAGGGGCTCGAACCAGGATCCTTGAGCCAGTCTTTGCACTTTGTGCCATGTGCGCTTAACCCACTGTGCCATTGCCCTGCCTCCCACCCCTCCATTTTAAAGACTTGCATGGCACATGTGCTACTGGATAGCCAACTCAGGACCTCATGCTCTAGAGCCCAACACTTTATCTGCCTCCATGGTCAGCTTTTCAGTTTGTAACTAAGAGGTTAATGTTTTAGTTTGTTTTGTTCTGAGACTTGTATGTAGAAAATTACTTTTCAATCTGTTCAAGGGGTAGAGTTTTGCATCAGAAAGAGCACATCTAGTTCCAGCTTTGTCGGGACCAGACTAAAAGATCTAAAGACAGGCAAATTCCCCAAGTCAAGAGGATCAGGTTAAACCCAAGAGTTAAGAGTTTATCACTAGAGACACATACTCTTAGCACATACTCATAGCACATACTCTTAAAGTCTCGTGCTATAACCTGTGAGCAGCATGTCAGCATCCTGCAGTTAGGGACACAGAGGAAAAAAAAATCCCTCAGCAACTACACTGTCGAGCCTAACTCTCCTTTAGCCTTCATCTCTACCTACTATTTTCCCTTCAAGATATCTTTCCCTTTAGGAAAATAAACAAACAAGCAAAAAACAATAAACTTTACTGATAATCAGAGAGCTGATGAGCGAGCAAAATTGGTATGTGATGCCAGGACTGAACTCAGGATGTTAAGCTTCAGAGTCCAATGCTTTATCCACTGTACCACCTTGCCAGTCCCTGTTCAGGGCACCACTTGCTGGGTGGCTAGCTTCGTGGGCGGTAGAGAGACGACCAGGGACTCATGGCTGAGCTGGGAACGCAGTTCAATCTTTATTGACTAGCAAGGATGCAGTTCAACAGTCTAATCTCTCCTAATCTCTCTTCACTAGAAAGCTGTCTTTTATGTCGCCTGAGGCGGAAATGTCAGGAAGAGGAAGTACGTAGGGTAGGGGGTGGTGAGAAGGAAAATAGTATTGAACCAGTGGGGATTAAACCAATGAAAACAATTATTATGTAAATAGACCACAACGTCAAGCAATGCAACAGAAGGGGTCTTAGAAGCAGAATTTAGAAGCATACCAACACCACCTTCTAGGCCACTTTTATTTATTTGTTTGTTTTTTAAATATAGCATCAATACCAGGATTATGAGCCCACGGCCTCCCCTCTATGTGATTCCATGCGGCCTCCTAGGCCCAATTTTTTGTTTTTGTTTTTTTTTCTTCTTTTCTTCCAGGGAGAGAAGTGGAGAAGAGATAGACAGAAGCACCGTTCTACCACCCACAGCGCCCCGATATGAACGTGGGGCCTCACACATACCACGGGGCACAGCTTCTACCAGCTAAGCTGTCTCCTGCCACTTTTTCTTTTCTGTCTCCTCACTCCAACACCCACACTCATCTGTGTTTGTATGATGGGTTTTTCAGAGCAGTTTATAATTTTCCCCATTGGACATTCTCTTTCATTGCTGGCTATGAAAGCTTACCATAAGGTTGGGGACTATAGCATCTAACGTGACACCCTCTGTTCTTTGGAAATAATAACTCAAAAATGAAAATAATAATTTCTGGGGAAGTTCAATGAGTGACATACACAAACTGAAAATTATAATCAAATAACCATTAAATACTAGCCCACTAAATCTCAAACTTACAATTCAGTCAATGATATTTGGTTTCTGCATAGAATAGGAACATTTGAGTGGCTTGGTAATTTGTGCAGGAGATAAACTGCTGGGCGCTCAAGTCCGAGGTCCTTATTTTAGTCTTTGGCATTCCTGATGACAGAATGATGCTCTGGCCTCCTCCTCCTCCTTTCTCTATCATAAATCTCAAAAACGTATGAACATGTGAAATGATAGACTAACCTGATTTATAGAAGGTACAAATGTATTATAGGCTATGACGTGAGTAAATGTTATCAACAAATAAGTATGTACTTACTAATGAATGGATCAAGATCTATGAAAGTTTACTAACCTCTCTGGAGATAATTTTGGCAGTAGGGACATCACAAATATCAGATAAGGCAATAAAGTCACCAAATGAAGACATTCTGTCAGCTCCTATAAATAAAAATTACACACTTTAGTAAATTATCCTTATACAATGATGTACACACATTTCCTTAAATCTAATACTATTTATGTAAGATTCAAATAAAGATTAGTAAGTTATTTAACTGAAACAGTCAGCGAGAAAACATTTATTCCTTTTACCTTCTAGAGGAACACTAGTAAACCTTTTGCAAAGGTTCTAGGTTAAAGAAATAAACAACTCATCTTTTTTATATATGCCAGGGAATGAACCCAGGACCTTGCTCACACATAATACCAATGCTGAGCCAACTGTTAAAATACTTTATTTTAGAAAAGGGTGGGGAGAAAGGAAAGACATTACAGCTTCATTCCACTGCCCATGAAAAGGTGGTGTTCTCAGGGGTGGGAGGGCATGAACCCAGGTCCATGAACACAAGAAGGTGTGTGCCCCACTGGGTGAGCTATCTCCTTGTCCACAGTGGCAAACACTTCTTAGGCTTTGCAGTCATGTGGTGTGTCCTGCACATACTCAAAACTGTGACTATAGTTTGAAAGCTGCCACTGAGACAGATCAACAGAGAGACATGGCCCAGTTCCATTCAAACTGTTATCTATAAAAACAGGTGGTGAGGCTGGGTTTAGCCCACAAGCCATATTATAAATAAACTACAACACAAAGTTTCTCAATATTCTTCTACAAATGTTACAATAATATTCACAGGCTAAACTCACAGATGAGGGAGACAGTTCTGAAATATGTACCTGCACCACATTTTTCTAGCTAAAATAACCATATAATCTTAACTATATATTATGCCAAATGCATTCAATAGACTGATGTGAAACTACACATACTAAATTCTAATTGTGCTTCCATTTGTTACATTAAAATACTAAACACCCTTTTATAAACAAATTCAGTCCAATGTTCTAATTATTCTGAATCATTACTAAAAAACAAACTAAAGATAATTTGAAATCGTAATAAAACAAAAGATGTTACTATTTTTTCTCATTAAAGATAATAATATGACCACATTCTTCTCTCAAAAGTAATCATCTGACCTCTCGCTCTTGCGTACGCGGTTGATATGGGTGTGAGGGTTTTATAGAGATCATATACCATGCAGACTTTGGCCTCATCTTCACTGAGAGGAATTCCAACTGCAGCGCCTGAGACAGAAAAATTACAAAAATAAATTAAAACTCAAGTTATTCCCTATCAGTTAGCAAACCCGGACACTTTGCTTCACAGTTAGCTGATGGGAGCATTATTTCTTGCTCCTGAGACAATTTAATAGTAAATTGCTGCCTGGCCAAACAAATACTGCAAATAAGTTGCCAGGCAGGCCTGGAGAGTGGGCAGACGGACACACTCTTGCCTCCCTGTGAAAGCAGAACTACTGTATGAGGGGTGAGCATACCAGGCAGGAAAGTGAAGCTGGTTTCTTTCAACATCAACTCTATTGGTATCATGCTTGTTATATACTTCCTCACTTACACCTTTCCTCTCTTTTTTCCTTTTCCCTTCCTCTCTCCCTCCCTCCCTTCCTTCTTTCCTCTCTTCCTCCCTCCTGTTCAGCTCTGGCTTATGGTAGAATGCTACCTCAAGCATGAAAGTCTTTTCTGCATACCCATTATGCTACCTCCCAGCTCACATATATATTTTCGCTGCATGCACGACATTAAAATGCAATAAACTGGGGTGGGTAGTGACATATTGGGTAAAGTACACATATTATTATGTAAAGAAACCCTGGTTCAAGACCCCAGTCCCCACCTGCAGGGGGGAAGCTCTCAAGCAGTGAAGTAATGCTGTAGGCTGTCCTTTCCCTCTCTACTCCCACCCCCTTTCAATTTGTCTCTAGTAAAAGAAAAAAACGTTGTGAATAATTTTTAATGATTAGTTGTGCAGGAACTGAGCCCCACTTAAAACAAATCCAATAAACTTACGAAAACCATGTGCTGTGTTGTAAGCAGAACTGGCCCTACAAACAAGTTGTGGGGCTGACTTAAACATACAACAGCAGTGGGATCATTGCTCGCATTAAAAAAAACAACAGCTCAGCAGTAAAGGTACAGGCAGAGACTGTCTAAGAACAATTTAGATTGGAGGCTGGGTGCCACTCAGCCTACCTGGTTGAGTGCATTTATTACCACACACAAGGACTTGGGTTCAAGCTCCCTTCCATTTCAGTTTCAGTCTGTATCCAATAAATAAAATACTAATAAATACTTTTAAGTCATTTTTGTGTAACCATTATGCTGTCTCCCCAACTCTCAGTTGTTTTCTAAAACTAAAAAGTTTTTCAAAAACTAAACATTGGTGTATTGTACCAAAGTAAAGGACTTTAGGGTGAGGGGGAGTGCTCAGGTCCTGGAACATGATGGCGGAGGATCTAGGTGGGGTGGTTAGAGTGTTATGTGGAAAAGTGAGAAATGCCACACATGTACCAACTACTGTATTTTACTATTGACTGTAAACTGTTAATTCCAATCTGGAAACAAACAGGCAAAAAAAAAAAAAATCAAAGACCTATCATGTTTGACAGTTATGTACAGGTAAAGAAAATATTACTGATGGGATTTTATGACATTACTACCACTCCGATGGTGGCTTCAGACTTCATAAACTATCTTATCTACACCTGAATTCGATCTTGCCCAATTTCTGAAACGTTCAACATTAAGTGCACTACAAACAGTCCCAGGACATCCCAGGGTGCAGTGCTTTACCGGCTGGGCTGACATGTTTGAAGGACGCAGCAGCTGGAATGCCCAAGGCTTCTCTGAGTTCCCTTACCAGCTGCCAGGCATTCAAAGCATCACACAAGTTGATAAATCCAGGGGCTCCATTTACAACTGCAGAGAAAAATATATACACTAATTACTATACAGAAGTATGATGCAGCTGAACTTAAACTCTTAACACAAGTCACATCAGATATAATGCCAAGAAACACACATACACACACACACACTCCCCCCAGGAGTTAATTATACCACATAATACCTGTAATGGGAAGCTTGGGATTCAGCGTGTATAACTGGGCAGGAGTCTGATGAGGGTTCATGCCATATCTCAAGGGCATCTGAGATATTCCTTTACTATATTGTCTCCTGAAGTAATCTGAAATGGCCTCATCATATTGTGCCGTATGAGTGAAAGCCTATAAAAAAGGACAACGGGCTTTGTGAGAATAGGCTTTCCCAAAGTGGGGACAGGATGCTTCAGGCAGGAGACAACAACTGCATTCTTCCCCGCTGCACACACACTTGTGCAGCAAAGACACCAGTAACTGCCAGCCAGTGCAATGACTTCCGTCCTTCCTTTGTAATTGTCTCGCTCATTTTGAACAGGGCCGCTAATATTTGGCCTGTTCGCTTTTAATGAGACGACAGCAACGCCAAGCAGAGCCGTGCCATAATCTAGTCCCACCCGGCAGTAGACAAAAAGTACAAGCCCACCTTCAAGGCTAACTGGCGTCTGGTCTCCAAGGAGGTGTCTTTGCTATCAGAGCTTTGCATTTCTGCAGATACTGCTGCATAGTCAGCTGGCTCACACACCACTGTCACACGAGCGTGGTTTTTGGCTGCTGCTCTCAGCAGGGTTACTCCACCTTTGAAGAACAAAAGAGACAGCTTGTATTTTGCCATCAGTGTAACCCCTTTCAAATGAAGGCATTGTTTTTTTTTTTTTTTAATTTTTATATCTATTTATTTTCCCTTTTGTTGCCCTTGCTGTTTTTTATTGTTGTTGTACTTGTTGTTGTTATTGATGTCATTGTTGTTCGATAGGACAGAGAGAAATGGAGAGAGGAGGGGAAGACAGAGAGGGGGAGAGAAAGATAGACACCTGCAGACCTGCTTCACTGCCTGTGAAGCGACTGTCCTGCAGGTGGGGAGCCGGGGGCTCGAACCGGGATCTTTTCGCTGGTCCTTGCGCTTTGCGCCACATGCGCTTAACCCGTTGCATCACCGCCCAGCTCCCGAAGGCAGTTTTTATCCTCCTACTTTAGCTCTTGACTTGATCCCAGTTCGATCCCCCTGCTCCCCACCTGCAGGGGAGTCACTTCACAGGCAGTGAAGCAGGTCTGCAGGTGTCTTTCTCTCCCCCCTGTCTTCCCTTCCTCTCTCCATTTCTCTCTGTCCTATCCAACAATGATGATAGCAATAACAACAAAAACAACTACAACAATAAAACAACAAGGGCAACAAAAGAAAATAAATAAATATTTAAAAAAATATATATATATATACAAGCCAGGTGAATCTCTCTACATGAAGACACTGAAACAACATATAGCTGAATTACAGAACACAATCTGGGACCAATAACTATTTTCCACTCTTTGTAATAGTGAACATCAAACTAAAATCTCAATTAAGGTTAACAGGCTCTTCTCCATCAGTCTTTCAAGCTGATTTTTCTAACTTACCAATATCAATTTGCTCCACAGCCTCTCCAACAGTTACATCTGGTGAAGCGACTGTCTTCACAAAGGGATACAGATTACAAACAACAACTCTAAAACGAGAGGAATTTAACTATCAATAAATATTCAGCTTATGTGGTTTATAGCTAGAAAGGAGAAATAAGTCAGTAGCCATAAAGCTCTAAAGCATAAACTGAGAGCCCGATGTTTGTGATTCCTGACAAGCAAAGCTGAAACATCTGGACCACTGTTTCGGGGTCCAGGTACTCAGAAGTGGCTTTAGTTAGCAGGTGCTGGTGATGTCCATTATCCTTTTCAATCTATACTGCAATAGTGCTGCTCAAGGAAGTCTGGTTATCCATCACCATTATACTATCAGTCATCAGAAACATTGTTTTAACTGTAATATGAATGTATAATACAAGACTACAGTTAATAGTCTCATACTGGAATACTATCACTAATATCTAAGATATTAGATTTGAGATTCTATTCTCAACAAATTATGTCCACTGATGAAAAACACAGGGGTGGGAGAGATAGCATAATGCAAACAGGCTCTCCTGCCTCAAGCTTTAGGATCCAGCTTCACTCTCCCACACCACAAGTCAGAGTTGAGCAGTGCTCTGGTAAGAGAAAAGAGAGGGAGAGAGAGACAGAGAGACAGAGAGAAAAATGGAGGGAGGGGACAGACCACAGAATCATTTAAAAAAATTTTTTATTTATTATGTAATTCCCCCCCCTTTTGTTGCCCTTGTTCATCGTTGTTGTTGTTAATACTTATTTATTTCCTTTTGGTGCCCTTGTTGTAGTTATTGTTGTTACTGATGTCATTGTTGTTGGATAGGACAGAGAGAAATGGAGAAAGGAGGGGAAGACAGAGAGGGGGAGAGAAAGACACCTGCAGACCTACTTCACCGCTTGACTCTCCTGGAGGTGGGGAGCTGGGGCCTCTAACCGGGATCCTTATGCTGGTCCTTGCGCTTTGCGCCATGTGTGCTTAACCTGCTGCACTACCGCCCAACTAACCACAGAATCGTTTTGAGGGGGTACAGGTCAGTGGTAGAGCATTTGACTGCAGAATCATTCTGAGGGTGAACTATCTGCTTAGTTTTAATGAAAGTCATGTAAAGGGATAGTGACAGTCAAGTCAAAAGAATGATGTAAAGGGCTGGGAAGACAGCATAATGGCTATGCAAATGTCTTTCATGCCTGAGGTTCAGAGGTTCCAGGTTCAATCCCCAGTACCACTGTAATCCAGAGTTGAGCAATGCTCTGGGGTCTCAGTGCCCACTCCCCCAACCTTTCTAATTAAATAATAAATAAAAACATTTTTATAAGAATGATTTACAATACAGTACCAATCTAAGATGAACATTAGTCAAGTAGAGACCCCTACCTACACTGCAGTGAAGAACTGAGGCTAGCCTCCCCAGCGACATAAGTACAACTGATAAAATTGTCCAATGCCAATTACACTCACAACAAAATTAAACAAAAATGCTAGAATGTAGCATTACCTTTATGTCCCTCAAATTTGACAGAAGTGAACTTCTGTTCATGATACTCAACAAACCAATAATCAAAGGGACAACCTGGGAGGTGGCTCAGTGGATAAAGTACTGGAGTTCAATTGTTGGCACCAGACATTTCAGACTGACACTCTGGTTCTCTCTCCTCATAGTAAATAAATAAATAAATAAATAAATAAACAAGAATAAAAGGAAGTTGCTCAGCATAACACATAAGTAAATTTAAGAAAGTCCTACAGTAAATATCATACTTAGATATTTAAGAATAAGTGCTTTCTCATAAGTCTGGGAACAAAATAAGTATGTATACCCTCTCATCACTTGTATTCCACACTTTACTGCAAGCTCGAGTGGGCAAATTAGTAAAAACAAAAACAAAGCCAACAAATAAGTGTCATCAAGACTGGAAAGAGAAGTTATCCTACTAGTGGATGACATAGTCTTGTATATAGAAAGTCCTAAAGAAAACACACACAGGGCGTCAGGTGGTAGTGCAGCGGATTAGCACGCATGGTGCAAAGTGCAAGGACTGGTGTAAGGATCCTGGTTTGAGCCCCCGGCTCCCTACCTGCAGAGGGAGTCACTTGACAGGCAGTGAAATAGGTCGGCAGGTGTCTATCTTTCTCTCCCCATCTTCCCTTCCTCCCTTGATTTCTCTCTGTCCTATCCAACAATGACAGCAATAACAAGAACAATAATAAAAACAATGATAAACAACAAGGGCAACAAAAGGAAAAAGAAAACACACACCCCTATATACCTACTAGCACAGGGTATCTGGTCAAGTAGACATACACACGCTAGAAGTGTATAATCCAAAAGTGAAATTAAGAAAACAATTCTATATACAACGGCATCAAAAATCAAACAAAATTTAAGAATAAAATTTTTATTTATTATTTATTCCCTTTTGTTGCCCCTGTTGTTTTATTGTTGTAGTTATTATTGTTGTTGTCATTGTTGGATAGGACAGAGAGAAATGGAGAGAGAAGGGGAAGACAGAGAGGGGGAGAGAAGCTTGTGAAGCAAATCCCCTGCAGGTGGGGAGCCGGGGGCTCGAACCGGGATCCTTATGCCAGTTCTTGCGCTTTACGCCACCTGCACTTAACCCGCTGCACTACCGCCTGACTCCCTAAGAAAACAATTCTACATACAACAGTATCAAAAAATCAAACAGAATTTAAGAATAAATTTAATAGAAGTGTTATACATATGCAAAATTACTTGTTGGAAATAAATAAATAAAATATATAATTAGTAAATATTTCACGTTTATGGTCTGAGTGATTTATTATCTTTTTTTGTAAATGATATGAGTTCGGAGGAGAGAGCATAATGGTTATTATGAAAACAGATTTTAAGGCCTGAGGCTCTATGGTCCCAGGTTCCGTTCCTCATACCATCGTAAGCCAGAGCTGAGCAATGCTCTGGTAAAAATAAAATGAATAAATGATGATAGATAGAAATAGACATGCAGAAGCACAGAGGCAAAGAGAAAGAGAGAATACAGCACTGAAACTTCCTCACTGCAGTGAGGGCCAGGATAACACCTGGTTCTCATACATGGTGAAGCGGCACACTATTTGACTGAACTATTTCATCAGTGCTGAATTTGAAGATCTGTTTAGCAATACCCTCCCAAATGGATCTACAAATATAATAAATTCCAGCTCTTATTATTTGGGAGGGGAGTGGGCAAGCTTACCCTAAGTTTTGTATGGCAAGTGATCCTGGAAAAAAAAAAGCTGGAGGCCTCATTCTTGCAATCTTAAAATGTTTTCATTAAGTTACAACAGTCTTTTGGGCTGGTATGAGTTAAAGGGCAAGGGTACCAAGATCCTTCAATGGGACAAGTATAGTTCTTCTAAAAAAAAAAAAAAAAAAAAAAAAAAACTGGGAAAATTGTGTATGTGGAAAAATGTAAGCAACAGCTTAAAATAAAATGAAGATCGAAGAGTAAAAGCAACAGGAAAAAACCACATAAGCTGGATATCATCAAAATTAAATATTTTTATGATGGTCAAAGGAGATCTAAAAAGATAATAACAACCTCTTACAGATTTTGAGAAAAGAAATTCCAACTCAACAATAAAAAAGCAAATTAGGGGCTAGATGGTGGAACATCTAGCCCATAGCCCCCACCTCTGGGGGGAAGCTTCATGACTGGTGAAGCAGTGCTGCATGTCTGTCTCTCTCTACCTCCCTTCCCTCTCAATTTCTGTCTTGTCAAATAAAGTATATAAAAAAGACAAATTAATTAAGAAGTGAGGAAAAGAGAACAGATATTTCTCCTAAGGTATACAAAGAGTCAATAAAATAAGTAAAGATGGTCACTATCTTGAGGAAATATAAGTCATAATTACATCACATCCATTTGGATGGCTAGAATAAAATAAACAAACAAACAAAATTAGTAGCAAGGTGTTTGTAGGGGGTGCTGGTGGGGGTGAAACACAGCCGAAATGTGCAACAGATTCTGAATCTGCGTTCCCAGAAGCCCCAGGATCAACCCCAGGTACCCATCACAAGCCAGAGCTGAGCATTACTCTGGTTAAAACATAAATCAAAGTAGCAAACGTTGGGGAGGATGTGGAGACATGAAAACATTTGTATGCACTCGCAAGAAAGGTAAAATGAGTAGCACTTTGGAAAACAGTATGGCAGCTCTTCAAAAGATTAAATATAGTTTTTAGATGACCAATTCATTCCACCCTTAGGTCTATGCTGAAAATAAGTAAAAATAACTATCCCCCCCCCCCAAAAAAAAAAGCAATGTCCACACAAAAATTCACAAAGGAACATTCACAGTTGATTACAACCCAGTAGTGGAATAACCCAAATGTCCATCAACTGATGAACTGCTAAGTGACTTACAGTCATAAATAAATGCTTTCTAGCAATTGTTAAAAATAATAATTAAAAAAAACAAATAACTTTTGAGAACATGCTAAGAAGCTTAGAAACTTGGGAATTCATAGGTGTGAAATGTTCAGTATAAAGAAATTCATTGAGGCAGAAAAAAAGGCAATAACCTGATTCTAGAGGATGAAGGAAATGAAGAATGAGTACTATGGAATATGGGCTTTTGGGGGGAGGAGTGAGGAATGAGTACTTTAACTTTGGTGATAGTTACACAATTTTGAATATACTAAGTACACTGAGCTATTCTGTAAATTAAGAAACTGTGTAATGTGTAAACTATATCTGAATGAAAACATTACCTATATTAAGGAGAAACATTGAACATCTTTATGCACATAACATGGACTGAAATTCTTTAAAAAGAAAATGCTTTTAGTTGAAATGTATTTTGGTAATGTAAAATTGGCGAAGCCAAGATGCTTACAAGTGAGCAGTGCTGCACAGAAGGTATTCAGTGAAATGTTTATAGTCAGTACTTCGGAAACTTAATGTAATACAAGCCTTGCTCTTTAAAAAGGAGCACCGGGTTTGGCATAAACTTTACACATTAAAAACTCAACATAAAGTTTTTACCTTATAAGATTGAAATCAAGTCTGGCCATGTCAGCATTATCTTCTGGGATATTACGAGCCAAGATTCCTATTTTAACAAAATGAAAGTGTCAGGTGCAACCAACAAATCATAAGGCATTTCTTTCCACTACTATCACATCAATCAAGTTAAAGTCTCTAATGCTGTCAAACCTGAAATGCCAGATAAGTAATTACAATTTAAGATTATTGGACAGATCTAAAATTTGCTTACATTATATTCCACAATTGTCTGTCTGGTGATTCTTGGTCTTACTGCCTCTTATTCTGCCAAATTTTATTATAGCCACTAAATTAACAGTATTCCAGTTTCTCACTATTTTGATTGCAATTCTTTGTCTCAGCTGAATGAACATAAAGAAAAGCACTTTGAAAAGATTTCTTCTGAAAGTCAGCTGCACTGTGATGCTTTATTCTAAGTCTGAACTGTGATAAGTCTTTCCACACCTAGAATCTAGATATTTTGATTACTTCAAGCAGGAAATATAATTCTAAATTAGTTAACAGATTAACTATCACAAAGTAAATTAGATTTTAAGCAGGTTCTAACATTTTATGAACTTAACAAACCAATCATGGATGGGCTTTTTTTTTTTTTTTAATAAGCTTATAACCTTCCACTGATATTTTCCTGGTGGTTACTGAAAACCACCTATTGTTTTAAATCGAAAGTAAGACACTTACCAGCATGGACTGCAGGATGCAAGGTTTTCACACGTCCACCCAACATTTCAGGAAATCCTGTCAGCTCAGAGACATCTCTGAAAATGGATGAGTACAAAGTTGTGACTGTCTTTGCTGAACTATCATTTTATATACTATTCCAAAGTTACACTATTCTAGTGTTAAGCCTGATTTTGTTTTGAGAGAAAAATCCAGAGCCTGAATCCAAAAACTGAGGCTTAAGTCATTATAATGAAGTAAAAAGAAATAAAATAAATTTAAAGCATGAGAAGAAGTGGCTGAACCAGAAGAACAGGTTAACTTTTATGCCTGAGTCTTGGCACCATTTCTACTACGGTGTTTATCTGGTTTGTCTCACTCTTTCATACTTAACAGAGTAAATCCTTAAATACATTAAGAAATTTAATATATTTATCTTGAAAGTAATTTGGCACTATATAATAAAAAACACTGAAAATACCCTTACCTCAAGAACAGACTAAGATCACAATACAGTTTTATCATTAAAAAAGCATAAAGATGCAAAATTATCAATAGATGAGTAGGATTAAATGGTGCTGATATTAGAATAATTGATTAATGTCACAAAATTAATCTTCAAAGAATCAAGATTTTAAGCATTAAAAAAAAATCACATAAGTACCTGTTGGTATGCTTCTAAATTCTGCATGTAAGACCTTCTGTTTTGATCATCACATTAGGTTTGCTTGTATTACTCACGATGTGGTCTATTTACATAATCACTGTTTTACCTGGGTCCCGCCCTGCCTGCAGGGTATTGGTTTAATCCCCACTGGTTAGATGGAAGCTTTCTATGTTCCGTTTGTGCTCTTTTTTTTCTCCACCCCCTCTCCTAGTCATTTTCTTTCCCTTGTCACTTCCGGTGAAGAGATGCATAAAAGGCGATGTATCTGATTAATAAACGAGATACTGCTTCCCAGCTCAGCCATGAGTCCCTGGTCGTCTGTCTCCTGCCCTTGAAGCTAGTCTGGCAAATGGTGCCCGAACAAGGACTGGCAAGTACCAAATTAATTAGATATGTCATGCTGTCAAAGCATTAAGCAAAAAAAAAAAAAAGAAAAGAAAAAGAGAAAGTTCTAACTAATTAAAGGCTTTTTAAAAAATTATAGCTGGAAAAAATCATAGCAAAGCAAAGGATCAAAAGGAAGATATCCATCCACATTTCCTACTGACCTGAACTCTATTGTTAGCAGAATCTATATGCAAATTTTATGACACAATAAGATGTCCACATAAAATAAACAAACAAAAAAAAGTAAAATCATCTTCTGTATCACCTCTGAAACACAGTAAATGCTTATACATGATAAATAGAATTAAACTTCATGTTTACTACCTTCTTAAAGTTTTCTACATTTCTTAAATTTTTCTGCAATAACATATAGCCTTTATAATTATATATAACTGAACTGGAGATATTCAGATATGTACACGCATTTTAAAGCAGCAAACTTTACCAGCAGGATAAAAATTTCTTGGTTAGATTCTACTATGGTGAACCATTTATAAATGATTGGTGACATTGTGGTTCCCAATTCAAAATTCCCTTTCCTGGAATTCTGGAAATAGGTTTAAGATCTGACATCTCCCAAATGTTTTGTATTATTATTGCATACTCATTAGTTAAAAATATCAGTTTGTCTTACACCTTGAAGTTAACTTCTTTTTCTTTCTCCCTCTCCCCCGAAGTTAACATCTATGGATAAAAAGTCAGTTCCATCTCTTACTACCTTTGTGCTATGTTTGATCTTGTAAGTTCTGTGAACTTACTTAACTTTCCTGCAGCTGTTTCCTTATTTACTAAAGTGAGATAATACTAGCTACACTGAAAGACCCGAGTAATATGAAAGTACATATAAAAGTGTAAAATAGTCTTACACTTTTAAGAAAAACACATTCCGGGGCTGGGGTGGTAGTAGCACATCTAGTTGACTGCACATGTTACAATGTGCAAGGACCAGGGTTCAAGCCCCCCTGGTCCCCACCTGCAGAGGGAAATCTTCAAGATGGTGAAGTAGGGCTATAGGTGTCTCTCTTCCTCTCTATCAACTCCCTCCCTCTCAATTTCTGGCTGTTTATAGACAATAAATAAAGATAAAAATAATATAAAAAATGTTTTCTTTAAAAAGAAAAACACATCCACACCTCAAATTTTCACCTATTTATTTACTGTTAGGGCTTTGTCCCTCTATAATTTCACTATTCCCATGGATTCTTTCTTTTTCCTTTTCTTCTTCCTTCCTCTTTTTTTTTTTTTTTTCCCAGACAGAAAAAGAGAAAAAGGAGACACTACAGCTCAACCACTAGGGAAGTTACATGGTGTTACATGGTGTAACACCCTTACATGGTGTTCCCATGTGGTCACTGGGGACTCAGATGTGACTAAGTGTGCAGGTTAGTGTGTGCTCCACCAGGTAAGCCATCTCTGGTTCTCTACATGCAGGTTTAAAAATAACACAGTACTGATGGATGTCAGTGAAGAGTTTAGGAGTTGACAAAGCACACAAAATGAATGATGAATATACATCTGGAGAGCCTGTTACACTTTTCTTTCTACTTGGTTTGGGGTGGGGGTGGGGGACTGAGGAAACTATGGAAGTGATGGGTCTAACTACAACTGGACGCCACACAGTCCAGTGTACAATACAGCCATGTGTATTTTTACTGCTGTTTATAGTTCCCCTGCCCTTCATGACTGTTTAACAATTCCTTTGGGAACCAGAACAGAACAGGACTGACTGATGCAAAGACTTTGGAGAAATATAAAGCATTTTATATTTTACTGCCTTTCAGCCACCCAGTCGCAGATGCTACTATGATTCCATCCTGACTTCCCTGAGCAGACGATCTCACCAACGTGTCCTGGGAACTCACCTCCCCAGAGACCTGCCCCACCACAGAAAGATAGAAACAGGATGGGGGTATGGATCGACCTGCCAATGTCCATATCTAGCAGAGAATCAGTTACAGAAGACAGAACTTCCCCTTCTACACCGGAAAAAGAACTTTGGTCCATACTCCCAGAGGGGTAAACAGTAGGGAAAGAAGACCAAAGAGCTCTGAACCCCAATTCCACAAGGACCTGAGGCATTTGTCACCAAGAATCTTGTGCTTGTACCATCACAGAAAGGGAGGTGAATCCAGAAACCATCAGAAGGAACCAGGTACTATTTCTGTTATCAGAGGGGGAAAAAAACCAAGAACTCTCAGAAGTAGAGACAGGTGTAGGTATGACAGGAAGTGAAGGCAGGAACATAAAAAGGGGGGAATATATAACTATATGGAGAGAGATAGTTTAGATATAAAGTCAGCCCATATCTGTGACCATGGGAGAATTACTGCAGTTTCCAGTGCAGGGGATGAGGACACAGAACTCGGGTTGTGGGAACATGATGGAATTATACCCCTACTATTTTATAACTTTGTAAATCAATATTAAATTTGTAATAACCAAATAAACACATGTTAAAAGAGAGAGAAATAGGTATCAGAGCATCATTCCACCACCCATGGGGTTCCCCCCAGTGCTGTGGTATTCTTATGAGATTTGATTTGGGCCTTGCTATAGTAAGGTGTGCATGTGAATCCATGAGCTATATTCTGGTCCCCGTTAAAAATGCCATAATGTTAAAAAAAAAGAAAGCATTTACTTAACAAATACAATGACCTATTCTTGCCATAGGAATTTGCCAAATTTAGGGAAGCTGAGTACTGCCCACATAGGGTAATTACTACCCTTTTATGGATCTCGAGAAGTAGCAAGATTTTCCACGCGGAAGTAAAAGACAAGTTTTCATTCCTGCTAAAGATGATTTATTTATTTATATTTATGGAGGAAGAGTATCATTCTGACACATTCGGGGTTTAACCGGGGACCTCATGTTTTAGAGGCCAACTCTATTCACCATGCCACATCCCAGGCAGCCTTTCATTTTTCTTTTCTTTTCATACTAGAGCACTGCTCAACCCTGGCTCATGGTGGTGCTGAGGGACTGGACCTGAGACCTATAACCATTATGCTATCTACCCTACCTTTCATTATTTTTTCCTAAGACATATTTTGAAGTATGTCCTTCCTTTGGACTCTCACTGCAGTTTAGTATCGGTGATATATGTGGTGTGTGTGTATTAGTGTCCTACCTTTCAGAAGTTATTCCCTCTTCCATCAAAATGCCAGCTCCTTAGGAATGTCGCCTGACTTATCTTTTGCTATCATTTAACCAGGTAACCAATAGCTTGATCAGGGAATGAAAGATGGATGTGTACCTTCCTGTGGTACAGAGATACCAAGAGAAGAAAGGTGGACTTGAATCTTGCTCTATCAGTAGTTTCAGCAATGAGGGGGAATCAAAACAGATTACTTTGAATCATAACTTGAGTTTTTCACAGCTAACAAAAGACTTATGGAGCAATCTAAAGCCCATACTTTGAACCTTTGAGCATTTTTGCAAATCTCCCCAAGCTGCACTTTTTTCCGCTATAAAGTGTTTCATGGAAGGAGTAAATACGGTATTTTGGTCTCAGTGTCAGGAACACACACGTTGCTTTGTGGTTAATGTGGCCACAGGATGCTCTGACTGGACAGACTAAATTTGGGCCTTACCTGACTGCCAGACCAGCATCCCTGAGAGCTTTTGCTGTTCCTCCGGAAGCAACCAGATTCAAGCCCACAGAAGTTAAGTTTCTGGCAAAGTCCACAAGGCCGGTCTTATCAGAGACGCTAAATAAGGCTGAAAGAGAGCATTTTGTTTTCCTTTCATCACTGACAGCACATCACAGTACTTTCTCCAAGGCCTTGGGGTATGGAAATGGGTGGTTTGGGAAAAGTAGTCACTAGTCGCCAGGTCATTCCCGGGAGCCACAGTACCCAAGCCCTGATCCGTGACCTCCCAGGCCTCCCTACCCTAGCGACCTAAGCCCCCCTGAGGAAGTGGGGTGCGGGCTCGCAGCGCCCCAAGTGCAGACCCGGCCTGGCCCGTGCGGCCGCCGCCATTGCTGGGGTAAGGGAAGCGGCGGGGTGGGGGAGCGAGGGTGCTGCTCCGCAAGGGCGTGCGAAGGGCTCACCGAGCTGGTTGGGCGCCATGGTGCGGGTGGCGGGACTCCGAAGAGACTAGAGCAGCCGCGGCCGCGCACGTGTGGGAGGAGGCGGAGCTGGACAGACCCCAGCGCTACGGAAGCGGGCCACCCGGCGGTCAGCTGACTCGTCACGTGACTCGCCCCCGCTCTCCCCGGAGCCCCGCCCGCCCTCGCCGGGTCTCTGGGCGAAACTGCAGCCCCAGGGCTTGCGGGAAGGCGGGATGACCTCGCGGCCTCCCCCGCGCCGGCAGACGTGACTTTCCCGGCCCCGCCCCGCCCCGCCCCGCCCCGCCCCGCGAAGTGTGGTCGCTTCACAGCCTCCCAAGTGGTACTAGTCGCCCTCAGCAGCCTGTCCCCAGAGGCTGGACAAACTGTGTTACAGAAAATGAGACAAGCACAAGGAGTCGTTCATAAACCAGCACAGGTAGGGGAAAAAAAGAAAAAAAAAGGGCAATCGTCTACCCTCCTCACTTAAAAAAAAGATATTAATAATAAAGCAAAGAGGTAAAGATTAAATATTTATAAAGTGATGGACCCCACCGTTCACATATCTCAGGTAAAATGAAGTGAAACATATTCATTTGGATTTTTTTTTTTTTTTTTACTCCGTACTAAAGAACAGCCCAATAATCTGCTTGATGATGGTACTTTTCTTGCAAACCAGAAATTACTTGACTCAAACCTGGAGGAAACAAGACATGATGATTAAGGGAGAGAAAAGAGAACCTTTCTTTTCATTAAAAATAGGGAGTTTAGGGCACCAGCAAGCTTATTTATCAAGAAGGCTGCTTGTTTTCCAGATAGGAACTCTTCCATCCCACACCCTCAGCTCTAGGAGCAACTTCAGTGCTGCTGGTGTCTCTCCCTTCTTTCCCTCACCCTCTTTATCTCTGTCTCTTTCACCCATCCAAGAACTAACCAGGCTCAACCCTGCTTAGCTTCTGAGGTGGTGTGACTGTAGACAGATCTTTGTCTCTTTCTACCAGAAAAAGTTGGCCAGTAGTGGTGAAGTTCCATCAACAACAATAATAAAGTAAGGAAAGCAAAACTAAACATACTCATTTCTTCATGAAAACACGCTATTGACACACAATAAATACATAGTGCTTTGTTCACAAATCTATCTATCACTTTTTTCCCCTTAAAATTTTTTTAAAATTTATTATTGAATAGAGAGATAAATAGAAAGGAAAGAGAGACAGAGAGACATCTGCAACCCTGCTTTCCCCCTCCAGGTGGGGACCAAGGGCTTGAACCCGAGTCCTTGTGTACCATAATGTATGAGGTAACCAGGTGTGCCACCACCTGACCCCTCAGAATCTTTTTTTTTTATGTTAAAGATTTTATTTATTTATTTATGAGAAAGATAGGAGGAAAGAGAAAGGACCAGACATTACTCTGGCACATGTGCTGCCGGGGATTGAACTCGGGACCTCATGCTTGAGAGTCCAAAGCTTTACCACTGCACCAACTCCCAGACCACTTTTTTTTTTTTTTTAAAGAGAATCTTTTCTTAATAGAGCCCTGCTCAGCTCTGGTATGGTGGTGTAAGGAGTTGAATGTAGGACTTTGGAGCCTCAGACACAAAGAGTGTCTGTTAATTCTCCCATGCCAGGAGTTCTTTCAAATGTACTGAAGGATCAGCCTCTCAGAGAGGTTCAGAACAACCCTGGCTAGGACATGTTTCATTGACATATGAACTATTTCAAGCAAAGCCTGTAAGAGGAAGGTAAAATCCATAATTAGGGATTTTACCTGAAATGGACTTTCTATGAGAAATATAACTAATATTTATATTAACAAATAACTAATGACAGAACATCTGCTATTTGTATGTGTCCCCTTCTCTTGGTCTCATAAATCCCTTTTCATTCTCCTTGAAGCCCCAGATTCCATACCATTCCTTGGCTCAGAATACATGTCCCATTCTTGTTTTGTTAGCTTGAGAATCTACATACATATTATATATTTAGCTCTGGGTAGAGTCTTGTGATTATGGAATTAAAGTTATTGTTTTTCACTGCTCCAGACCAACCTTTTCAGGTAGTTAGAGCTGGAGAGAAAGAGAAGATACCACAGCACTGAAACTTTGATATGGATTGAGATGGGGGAGGGTACCTGAACCTGAGCCATGTGCATAACAAGACAGGTACCCTGCTATGTGAACTATGTAGCTGAGACTTAGATGTACTTTTCCCCACTTCTTCATCTAGCGTTTGCCCTTCTTCCATAGCCAGTCAACAGCGTTAGGTTGAGCCTGATGTAAAGTTTCGAGACCTCCTTTGAATCTGGAGAGGTGGCAGTCGTTGACTATGTGGATCATAGTCTGTCTGTAGCCACAGGGGCAGTTTGGGTCGTCTCTGGCTCCCCAGCGATGGAACATAGCGGCGCACCGGCCATGGCCTGTTCGATAGCGGTTGAGGAGGGCCCAATCATAACGTGCTAGGTCAAAGCCGGGTTGATGCTTGCAGGGGTCTGTGATGAGGTGTTTGTTCTTTACCTCAGCTGACTGCCAACTCTGTTTCCAAGAGACTGGAACAGAGAAGTTCAGTGTAGGCATAGGGGACCAGATTGGGTGACGAGACGTCAAGCGTTGGACAGGGTGGGCGAAGATATCCGCGTATATTGGCAGGTCCGGTCGAGCGTAGACGTGGGAAATGAACTTAGATGATGCCGCATCCCGACGAATATCTGGTGGGGCGATGTTGCTAAGAACTGGCAGCCATGGAACCGGGGTGGAATGGATGGTTCCAGAAATGATCCTCATGGAGGAATATAATTTGGAATCGACCAAGTGGACATGGGGGCTACGGAACCATACTGGGCACAGTATTCTGCAGTGGAATAGCATAATGCCAGAGATGATGATCGTAGTGTGGAAGCGCTCGCGCCCCATGAGGAGCTGGCCAGTCTTGCAATGATGTGATTCCTCGCGCCCACCTTTGCTGCAGTTTTTATGAGATGTTTGTGAAATGACAGAGTGAGATCGAGAGTAACGCCAAGATAGACTGGCTGGGCTTCATGCCGGATTCTCGTATCGCCAAGCTGCACATTAAGCTCATGCGAGGCCGAGGCATGGTGTAGATGGAAAGTAGATGATACCATTTTTGCAGTGCTAGGGATTAGTCACCATTTTTTATAGTCATCAGATATCAGAGACATGTCTTTCGTGAGTGTTTCCTTGAGGATGTCGAACTTGGATGCCTGAGTTGCACAGCAGATGTCAGCGGCGTAGATGAACTTCCTTGAAGAAGTTTCTGGGAGGTCATTGATGTAAATATTAAATAGCGTAGGAGCCAGAACAGAGCCCTGGGGGAGGCCACTTGAGACAAGTCTCCATCTGCTAGACTTGTCACCCAGATGCACCCGGAATCTTCTGTTTTGGAGAAGAAACGATATAGTGTTGGCCACCCATGGAGGCAGGCATCTTGAGATCTTGACTAGGAGACCACGATGCCAGACTGTGTCATAGGCTGCTGTGAGATCAACAAAGACAGCACCCGTCTTTAAATTCTTCTGGAATCCATTTTCAATGTAAGTTGAGAGGGCCAGGACTTGTTCACAGGTAGATTTTCCCCACTAATACCAGTTTAATATAACTCTATTGCTCCATTAGACTAAGAACCTTCAGATATGAGGAGAAATTTCCCTTCGTGCCAGAAAATTCCTTACTAGAATTATTTTCTAGGGGGCCAGGTGGCAGCGCACCTGGTTAAGTGCAAATAGTGCTAAGATGAAGCAGGTTTGCAGTTGTCTTTCTCTCTCCCTCCTTATGTCCTCCTCCCCTTCCAATTTCTCTCTGTTCTATCAAAAAAAAAAAAAAAAGGGAAAAAATGGCCACCAGGAGCAGTGGATTCCCCAGCGATAACTTTGGAGGCAGAAAAAAAAAAAAACCAACAATATTACAAAATAATAACTCTATGCTACCTGTCTTTTTTATTTTTTTACATTTATTTCTTTCCCTTTTGCTGCCCTTGTTGCTTCTTATTGTTGTTACAATTATTATTGTTGTTGTTATTGATATCGTCATTGTTGGATAGGACAGAGAGAGATGGAGAGAGGAGGGGAAGACAAAGATAGACACCTGCAGACCTGCTTCACCGCCTGTGAAGTGACGTCCTGCAGGTGGGGAGCCTGGGGCTCGAACCGCCAGACCTGCACTTAACCCGCTGCGCTACGGCTCTGTTCCTGCTCCCTGTCTTTCATTCAGTCTGGACTTCACAGCTGCACAATCAGGAGTCTCTTTTCACGCTGTCCACATGCTATTTCTTTTCACTTTCTCTAAGTTTTTATTGCTAGTTTCTTACCTCTGCCAAATGAAAACTTACCTATTGACTAGAATTTATGGCACAACCTCTCTTATGTGAACGCCTTCCTTTGAATATTTTTTTCACCTTTCTTAGAGAACATATCAAGATTATCCACAGTGCCTACAGTGTGTGTTTGGTAACTCTTGAATTAAAAAAAAAAAGTTTGGGGGTCAGGCATTGGCGCAATGGGTTAAGCGCACTTGGCGCAAAGCTCAAGGACCAGCATAAAGATCCCGGTTCGAGCCCCCGACTCCCCACCTGCAGGGGAGTCGCTTCACAAGCGGTGAAGCAGGTCTGCAGGTGTCTGTCTTTCTCTCCCCCTCTCTGTCTTCCCCTCCTCTCTCCATTTCTCTCTGTCCTACCCAACAACAATGACATTAACAATAACAATAATAACCACAACAAGGCTACAACAACAAGGGCAACAAAAGGGGGAAAAATGGCCTCCAGGAGCAGTGGATTCATGGTGCAGGCACTGAGCCCCAGCAATAACCCTGGAGGCAAAAATAAAATAAAATAAAAAGTTTGATAGCTGTTAAAAATGGAAATTTTCCTGGTGAGTCATCATTAAATTTTTATAGGAAACAAAGCAAAGAAAGAAAATAAGTCTGAGATTTAGTGATAAGGGGAAAATAAACAGAACTTAGTTACTGCATTTTTTTCTTCATGTGAAATTCAAATATACAATTTAATATTTATTGAGCTCTTTTGCCTGAGGAGAAGAAATATACTGCCAGTAAGACAGAGATGAATATCACCTAATCATTGTTTTAAAGCAACTCATCATGGAATGAAACTATAGAAACATAGTTTGCTACAGCTAGAAAATATTTATAGAAAGAAGGCATAGTATTAGGCTGACTTTTGTCACAGTTTTGGGAATATTTGGCATATGTACTAAAAAAGATTGTGCTTTTCCATCAGAGGCATAATTCTTTTAAAGATGTTTTCTAAGATCAGTGCTCGCTAACTTGTCCATAGTCTATAAAACTGGACTTGTTAGCGGTTACTATCAAATTTTTTTAAAATATTTTTTTATATTTATTATTATTTTAATTTATTTATTCCCTTTTGTTGCCCTTGTTGCTTTATTGTTGTAGTTATTATTGTTGTCATTGTTGTTGGATAGGACAGAGAGAAATGGAGAGGGGAGGGGAAGACACAGAGAGGGAGAGAAAGATAGATACCTGAAGACCTGTTTCACCACTTGTGAAGTGACACCCCTGCAGGTGGGGAGCCAGGGCTTGAACCAGGATCCTTATGCGGGTCCTTGTGCTTAGCGCCACCTGCGCTTAACCCGCTGCGCTACAGTCCGACTCCCACTATCAAATATTTTAATTGCAAGAGGGATAAATGCTTTTTTTGTTTTACCTTTGTAGTCCTGGCCATGCCACTCCACATTTGGACATGCTAGTCCTTTTGTCTATAATATAGACATCATTTTTATTCTGTAAGCTTTGTCAAGTTGTGAGAAGCAAGTTAATTCGTCAAAAGAAGAAACCGTAAAGTGACAGTAAAGGATAATAAAGGATAATAAAGAAATACTAATTTCCTTCCTGGTTCATTCCCTTGAAGTAGTTCCCTAAGCATGTGTCTCTGTGGGCTTTAGAGTATGTCTTCCTTATAGATGCTAATCACAAGCAAGCTAGCATACTAGAAGTAGGAGACATTCCCACTGTTTTCCAACAGATTGTCACTAGCATTATTGTTTTACACAGACAAATAAAGAGTATGCATGCACTACAATGATTACATTTTAATTTCTTCTCATCCTCACATTCCTCCCGAAGGAAACATGAAGACCCTGAAGTCATTTTCATATACCTAAAAATATTCAGTAGCTCTAAAAGTAATTTTAGTTCCTCAGTGTGTCCTATTTTTTTTTCCCCATCAGCTGGATCACTGGCGCTCTGTGCCTGCATAACTCCAGTGCTCCTGGTGAGCTTTTCATGGGGGAGAGAGAGGGGGAGAGACAGAAAGAGATAGGAGGGAAAAAAAGAGCAGAGACACCTGCTGCACTGCTTTGAAGCCTGTGCCTTGCAGGTGGGGACCAGGGGTCCTGAACCCTGGGCCTTGCACATGGTACCATGTGGTCTACTTGGTACACCTGCATGTCCCTCCCAGACTCCGCCCCCGCAACCCCCCAGGCCCTGCAGTCTGTTTTTGACTCTTTATGTTGTTTGTTCCTTGTGAAAACTTATTTCCACCAAAAAGCCTCTATCTCCCTCCGAAATCCAGAATCTCCTGCTGGAAGGAAAGGACCAGTGAAGTGGCTCTATTTAGGGCCAACCTGTCTCACAGATTTTAACAACCAAGAAACTAGGTATAGCCTGCTAGAAAAGTGACTCGTAGCAGCTTGAGCAGGGACATTAACATGGTAGGTATTGTCTGTTAACTTTTTTTTTAAAGATTTTATTTATTTATTTATTCCCTTTTGTTGCCCTTGTTTTTTATTGTTGTGGCTATTGTTGTTGTCATCGTTGTTGGCTAGGACAGAGAGAAATGGAGAAAGGAGGGGGAGACAGAAAAGGGGAGAGAAAGATAGACACCTGCAGACCTGCTTCACCGCCTGTGAAGCGACTCCCTTGCAGGTGGGGAGCCACGACTCCTACCAGGATCCTTACACTGATCCTTGCGCTTTGCACCACTTGCGCTTACCCGCTTACAGCCTGACTCCCTGTCTGTTAAATTCTTTAATCTAGAAGTTAAAATATCTTAGGACGTGGTCCGGGAGGTGGCGCAGTGATAAGGCTTTGGACTCTCAAGCATGAGGTCCTGAGGTGGATCCCCGGCAGCACATGTGCCAGAGTAATGTCTGGTTCTTTCTCATTAATAAATAAATAAAATCCCTAAAAAAATATCTTAGGACATATTGAAAAGTTTTAGTGACTAGGTGGTGGTGTATCCAGTTAAGCTCAGACATTACCATAAGTAAGGGCGCGAGTTCAAGTCCTTGATTCCCCATCTGTGGGGGAAGGGGATAAACCGGAGGTTCATGAGTAGTGAAGCAGTGCTGTCAGTGTCTCTTTTATTTTTGCCTCCAGGGTTATTGCTGGGGACCGGTCACTGCACTACAAATCCACTGCTCCTGGAGGCTTTTTCCCTTTTGCTGCCCTTGTTGTTTAACATTATTGTTATTATGGTTGTTATTGCTGTGGTTGTTGGGTAGGACAGAGAGAAATGGAGAGAGGAGGGAAAGACAGAGAGGGGGAGAGAAAGACAGACACCTGCAGACCTGCTTCACCACTTGTGAAGCGACTCCCCTGCAGGTGGGGAGCCGGGGGGGGGGGGTTGTTGAACCGGGATCCTTCCACTGGTCCTTGTGCTTTGCCCATGTGGGCTTCAACCGCTGCGCCGCCGCCTGGCCCCCTGTCAGTGTCTCTCTGTCTTTCTACCTCTCTGTCCTCAATTTCTCTCTGTTCTATATTAAAAAAAAAATTACATTTTTCTTTGAAGCTTCCAGAACCCTTTGGAAATATAAAGTCGACAATAATACAAGGAATGAATTCAAATAACGAGAAGCAAGGAAAATAATGGAGGTTTTATATTACTGATATATACTTTTTAAATTAAATACTTCATTTAGTTTTATAGAGATAGAGAAATTGAGAGCGAAGGGAGGGATATAGATAGAGGGAGAAAAAAAAGAATCAGGAAGACTCCTGGAGCACTGCTTCACTGCTTGTGAAGCTTCCTTCCTCTTTGCAGGCGGGGGAACCAAGTGCTGGAACCTGGGTCCTTGCACACTGTAACATGTGAACTCAATCAGATGCACCACCACCCAGCTCCACCATGTGAACTCATAATCAAAGATTAAGAGGACCTCTTTTTTATTTTTTATTTTTTTGACCAGAGCACTGCTCAGTTCTGGTTTATGCGCAGTGTGGGGGGATTGAACCTTGGACTTGAAAGCCTCAGGCATGAAAGTCTCTTTACATAACCATTATGCTACATCTCCACCCAGAGCACTTCTTTAAACAACAACAAAAAAAGAAACAAAAGATTTCAAATGCAGTTTTTTATGGTAACCCCTACCAAGACTTTTTTTTTAATATTTATTTTATTTATTTATTCCCTTTTGTTGCCATTGTTGTTTTATTGTTGTAGTTATTATTGTTGTTGTCGTTGTTGGATAGGACAGAGAGAAATGGAGAGAGGAGGGGAAGACAGAGAGGAGGAGAGAAAGATAGACACCTGCAGACCTGCTTCACCGCCTGTGCAGCGACTCCCCTGCAGGTGGGGAGCCGGGGTTCGAACCGAGATCCTTATGCCGGTCCTTGTGCTTTGCGCCATGTTGTTGAGGTGGTCTGGTGTCGGGCTGCACCGCGAAGAGAGCGGACGTCCAGAGCAAAGGGGTACACAGATCTTTATTATAGGATGGGGGGGGAGGTTTGGTTCAGACCACGTGGAGCCAGCCAGCAATGGCCGACCACGGGGGGAGAGCAGGGAGCGAGACCTCAGAGAGGGAGAGCCGAGAGCCCAGAGAGAGCGAGGGGAGGGGTGAGGGGGCTTTTTATTGGGCGACAACCAGGGGTGACGTGTAGGGCCAGGATTGGTTGAAAGGGGGCACTCTAGGATTTAGCGAGGCATAGGAAAACCTGGGGGCAGAGCCAGGATTGGTTGAAAGGGGGCACTCTAGGATTTAGCGGGGCATAGAAAAACCTGGGGGCGGAGACTGCATCAGAATAAGTCCTCAGCAACATCTCCTCCTATCCCTTTATATCTAAATGGACACAGTAAAGAAAAATGGAGCATGCTTAAATGTTTTAGAGGAATGCCATGCTCAGGTGGGAAGATGTAGGACTTTCTGTGGAGGAGGGAAGGCTTAAATGGCTGCCAACCTTGTGAGATTTAAATGTCCTCCTGTGCTCAACCCCTCTTCAGAGAGAGAGACTTACCTGGAGAGACTCATCTCATAGGTTTAAGCGCAGCCTGCTCAACCATCTCTTCACAGTATCTCTACATCTTTTCTATCTTTCTATCTAGTAATTGCATAAGATGTACAAAGTCTATAAAAGACTATCATGGGGCAGGAACCTTTTGGACATAAGCCTAAATGACATAACAAAATAGGAAGGGACACGAAGGGGAGAAGTAAAAGTCAGTGGGGTGTGAAGGGAAGGATTGGTGTGTAAAGGAACATTCCCTGCTTGAGTGGGGAAAAGGGCAAGGGTACATAATGAGGGGGCGGCAGGAGGCATGACCCACCAAACAGAGGGGCTATTTGGCATTGTATAGTCCTCAAGGCAACAGTCTGTAAAGTCTATGAATTACTCAGGATTAGTCTATGAAAAACCAGCAGCGTGAAGGGAAATAAGCTGCTTCAAAATTGTGTAAAATGTATATAGGGTATGTCAGAAAGTCCGATACAAGTCTCAGTCCGAAGTAGATGGCTAGGGGAGGAATTGGCAGGGGATGCAACGCTGCATGAGGGAGGTCAGCCGCTGGAATGTTGCTCTTTTGTAGATAGCTAGCTGGAACTGCCAACACGTAACAAGCAGGTCAGAAGCAGGAACGGTAACCAGGCATGAAGAAAGTTCTGTCCTTGGAATTCGTGTATCAGGTTCTTCAGATCACGTTGAGTGACATCTAGGGTTTCGGGGGGTGTGCCACGGTAGTCGTGCCATCTAGTGAGTGACGTCAGGGTGTGCAGGGGTTCAGATGGTTTTTCCGGGATTCCTGTGAAAGAAACACAAACAATCTGCTTCTCGTGGTTAATTTGAACTGGTAACAAGTTATAGGTTTGTTATAGTTGGTACCTCGATGATTATAATTGGTTTAGAATCTCTTTATGATTTATTAAAAGGTCATCTAATGTGACCTCCTGTAGCAGCCTCTACCGCAGGATCTTGAGACCAATTTTAGCTAAAATATGTATTTTAAACAGACTCAAATTGCTTAGAGAGTTAACGCATATTCGTGACAATGATTTTAACGTTTACAGTGCCAGATTGATGCCAGATCTGTTGTGGATTAATTTCCACAAGATAGTTTACAGGGCACCTTTGGGGGCCCTTCAAAGGTGTCCTGTATATAAAATTTATATAGTTTAGTTTTGGGAATGAATAGTCACGTTGAACATTTAGACTTTTACCTAAATAGTAAGTTACCTTAACAATTAATATTTACCTTGTCTGGTAAAAGTGTAGCTGTAGGGTTACACTTCTGACCGTTAAGTTAGTGTTACCAAACTTGAGACATACCCATAAACATTTAGTTATAACAAACTGGAGGAAAAAGAACTTTTGTTATAAAAACACATTATTTAAAAACAATTTTAAATCTGTCATTAGTCACACAGTTTAAGACTAAACACTTACATATATACCAATACTATATATAAAATTCAAAAGAGGGAGAAAGAAAAAAAAATTTTTGGAATGTTTCTGGACGTCTCCAGAAACTTTGGCTGCGTCCAGCATTTTTATATAAGGCCAATAACCTTTTAGAGTACTCCAAGAAGATGGGTCATGCAAAAAAAAGAAAAAAAATTTTGTCATTTAACACACTCATTCACAAAAACAACTGGCCAGTTATAACATAAGACATACAGGGAAAGGGTAGGAGAGAGGTCTCTGTGAGCCAGATTTGCAGGTTCTGCCATGTCGTATTACGGGTCCTGGGATGTATCCTGCATCTGGTCCTCTTGTAGTATTTCTTGTTCTTCAGGAATAACAGCGCCATCCTGCGGGTATTGTCGGACATGGCGGGCAGGAACCCAGACAGGTTTAGAGAAATTTTGAGGGAAAATGCATGCGAAACCCCTTCCCATGGTCAATAATGGGTCAGGCCCTTTCCAAACTTTATCGAGTGGGTCTCTCCATTTCACCTTAATAGATGGGAGGGTAGATGGTGTTTGCCAGTGAAGAATAATAGGGGGTAAGGCTGAGTTATTGTAAATATTAAAGAGATTTAACGTAGTTAAGGCTTTTGCTAGCTGGATATTGGGGGGATATGTTCCTCCTTTATCTTTATTTAGTTGAGCCTTCAGTGTTTGATGGGCCCTTTCGACAATGCCTTGTCCCTGTGGATTGTAGGGAATGCCCGTGGTATGAGTAATATTCCAGAGGGAACAAAAATCTTTAAATTGTTTGCTTGAAAACATAGGTGCATTGTCTGTTTTCAAAAGTAATGGGACCCCCATAACGGCAAAACAAGAGAGCATATGGCTTACAAGCTTTTTAGCACTTTCTCCTGTCTGAGCTGTAGCCCACATAAATTTAGAAAAGGTATCAATTGAGACAAACACATATTTTTGTTTGCCAAAGTTTGGTATGTGGGTGACATCAATTTGCCAAATAGCATTAGCTTTTAAACCTCGGGGGTTAACCCCAAGGGTCTGGATAGCAGGTGTCTTTATGAGATTTGCACAAGAAGAGCATGTAGCAAGGATATGTTTTAACTGTGGTACAGGAACATCAGGGAATCGAGCTTGAAGGCCTTTAAGATTAACATGGGTTAGAGAGTGAAAATTAGCAGGATCAGAGACAGAGACTGGGAAAGTTCCTGTGGAGGCAAGGCGGTCAACTGCGGCATTCCCTTCGGACAGGGAACCAGGAAGAGGGCTGTGGGAACGAAGGTGTTGAATATACAGTGGTTGGGTTCGAGAACAGAGCATAGAGGCGATTTGAATCAAGAGAGGGGAAAGTGGGTTGTCATCAATTTTCACATACGAACGAGCAAGCCATGGAAGTAAGTTAACAGTATACACACTGTCAGAAAAAAGGTTGAAGGATTCTGGTACAGCTTTTAATGCAAGAAAAACAGCATAAAGTTCTTTGTACTGAGGGGAATTATCAGGAAGCTCAGTAAAGAGAGGTTTAGGAGATTGTTTGTCTGGGTAATATATAAGGGCAGCAGCTCCCCTTTTTCCGCCATCAGTAAAGATTGTAGGAGCAGAGGGAATGGGATCCCGAGAGAAAAGTTTAGGTGCTAGTAGAGGCAGAAGAGGTAAAGAAGCTATCAATTTATTAGAAGGAAAATGGTTATCTATTTGTCCTGGAAACCCCACGAAGCTTATGGCAAAGCGGGAATGATGGCGTATAAGCCACTCTGTATCTGTGAGAGAAAAGGGCAGAATGATTAAATCCGGTTCTTTCCCTAAGACCTGCACAGACCTATTTCTCCCTTGGCGAACCATGAATGCTAACGCATCTATCTCAGTGAGGAGTCTTGGAGCTCCTCCTACTGGCGTGTGAAGCCATTCGAGAACCCCATGGTCTTGCCACAGTGCCCCTACTACTGTGGGGGTGGAGTTGAAGATTAGAAGGTTTACTGGAGAGGAGGGGGAGAATCGAACAAGGTGCATGTCCTGGAGGGCCTGGTTAACCCTTTCCAGTGCCAAGGAGGCCTCGGGAGTTAACTTACGTTTTGAAGAGGGCTGTTTGTTTCCTTTCAACAGGTCAAACAGTGGTTGGAGGCAGCTTGTGGGCAGATAGAGATACTGCCTAAGCCAATTTAAATTTCCTAGAAAACTTTGTAAAGAAGCAAGAGTAAGGTTAGAAGGGAAGGTAACATTAGGTTTTAAGGGACGAATTTGCGTTAGAGAAATCTCTGAACCTAGGAAGGATATTGGAGGGATTAGCTGTATCTTCTCAGGGGCTACATTAAGGCCGCTTTTCTTTAATGCAGGAATGAGAAAATCACGTAAGGCATAGAGATCTGTATCTGATTTTCCCCATATTAAAATATCATCTGTATAATGAAAAATATTAAGGCCCTTATGAATATATGGGACAAGGGCAGATTTAACAGCCTCCTGACAAATTGTAGGACTATTGGCCATACCCTGGGGCAGCACCACCCATTCAAATCTGTCAGCGGGGCTGGCATTATTAATAGACGGAACAGAGAAGGCAAAACGTTTACAATCTCGCGGATGCAAGGGGATAGAGAAAAAACAATCTTGTATATCAATAGCTATGATTGGAATTCCCGTGGGAATTGCAGAAGCAAGAGGCAAACCCCTTTGGGGGGAGCCCCAGACCTGCATGGTTTTATTTACTGCACGGAGATCTTGAAGGAGGCGCCATTTTCCCGAGCGCTTTTTAATCACAAAGACAGGAGTATTCCATGGGCTTCGAGAATGACGAATGTGTCCCAAGGACAACTGCTCTTGGACGAGCTCTTTTAAAATTTTTAGCTTATCCCTAGGTAAAGGCCACTGTTCCACCCAGACAGGCTCATTAGAAAGCCAGCTTAAGCGGGGTGTTTGGCTACGAACAGTGGCATTTAGTATTGGGGGTGCTGAATAGACCTGGTATCGCGGGAATGAGTTTTACGCTCTGCAGAGGCGTCTGTGGATATCCTAACATTAAGACATTCCAGAAGATCCCTGCCCAGTAAGTTGGTGCTAATATTAGCTACCAAAGGGCGGAAGTGTCCAGTAGAACCTTCTGGGTCTTCCCACATAAGCGAGTCTCGTGTGCAAAATGCTCTTGTCATCCCTCCTATTCCATGTAAACTGGGTCCAGGGATGAGTTCCCAATCTTGGGGAACCTCTTCTTGCCTTAAAATCGTCTTTGCTGCCCCCGTGTCAATCAAAAATTTAAAAGGAATATTGCCAATCTTTACTGTCATAGAAGGGTGACCTTGTTCTAAAACAGGAGTGGTCCACAAAATCTCAGGCCCCGAATTTGTACCATTCAGGGGCGAACCATCTTTATGAAATTGGGACCAACAATCTCTCTTCCAATGAAACCCCTTACGACATTTTGGACAAACAGTACGTGGTCTCTGGCTCCCTGACTGAAAGTGGGGTTGCTCTGGCTGGAGGCGTGGTTTCCCTGACTGGAGGCGTGGTCGCAACTTATCAGGACATTGGTTACGCCAATGTCCTTGGCGACCGCACTGAAAGCAGGCCCCGTTTTGCTTACGTGGGGCAACTGCATAGACCTGCGTCGTAGCGGGTGTCCCATAATTGCCTGATGTAAGCTCCTGTGTCGCTAGAATCCAATTATCTGGGTGTAGGTGTTTAAGATTAAGGCATACCTGACGGAATTGTGGTGTCATGCCTTCCCAGACAATAGAGCGCAGGAGTAGTGTGCGGACGTCAGGATTATAAACCTTTCTCTCTAAGCTTCTCTTCACCCTTGAGATGAAGCTCGCCAATGACTCATCAGAGCCTTGGTGAAAAGAGTTAATGGGAGCTGATGGATCTACATCAGGTGTGGTCACCCTTTCCCATGCTTGTGTTGCACAGATGCGTACCTGTTCAAAATAACCAGTTGGAAACCTGGCTTCTGCCTGCTGAGCTCCAGATTCATAAGCTCCTGCTCCAAACAAAGCATCAGAATTCCATTCTATCTGTTTGTTACTATTTTCCTGTGATTGCCTAGAGCACTCATCGCGGAAACATGCCTGCCACTGAAGATAGAGAGGGTCTGGGAGTGCAGCACGAGCCAGTTCTTTCCAGTCTTGTGGTGTATTTAAATGCTGGTAAAAGCTTCTCAAAACGGACTTGGTCCATGGAGAGTGCATACCGTCCTCCCTGACTGCTTGCCTGAGCGTTCCAAGTTCTTTCGAGGAATATGGCTGCCACGGCTGAGGGTTTTGTTTAGAAGGGGCCAAGTTTACCGGGAATGTGTGGATATGGTCCGGTGGCGCGGGAGAGGGAGCTACAGAAGTGGGAAGTTCAGTAGAAACTGCTGTAGTGGCTGCAGGGGAGACTAAACGCATATCTACGGGGACGGAGCTCCCGGGGTGGACTGCACATGGTTTAAAATCCTTAAATGCTGAAAAAATATCCTTTAGCTCTCGTATCTCAGCCACTAGATCTCTTAATGGTCTCAGGCAGAGCTGAAACCGCGGCAGCAGGGGCTGGGGGCGGGGTCAGGAAAATGGAAGCTGCAGGCGGAGCTGAAACTGGGACAGCAGGGGCAGGGGCGGGGTTCAGGAACGCAGAAGCTGCAGGCAGAGTTGAAACCGCTGAGGCAGGGGCCGTGGGCGAAGCTGAAACCGGGACGGAAGGGGCAGGGTTCAGGAACGCACGCTGAGCTGAAACCTGAACGGCGGAAGGGGGTGGGGTCAGAGGAGGAGCGTCTTAACACGTGTGCGTGTCTGTGGGAACGGAATTCTTGGGTTTAGCCGCTGATCGCTTAGGATGTCTAAGTCTTAAGCACATGTGATTTAACTCTCGTACCTCAGCCTCAAGGTCACTTATCCTTATGGCATACCACGTTTTACATATCTTGAAAGTGGCGACCACAGTTAAAAAAATCCAAGGGGTAGCGAAAATTAAACCTTTTATGACAGCGGGAATCTGTCCCAGGTCAAGAGATAATGACTGGGACACCTCCTCATAAAACGAGAAATTTCCCATAGTGGAGGGAAACGTGGGGCCACAGAAGTGGGCGGATGCCACTTACCTGTGTCTGGGCGGTTTCGGAGACCTCAGGCCGGGCGTGGTGTGGGTACGGAACACGATGGGCGCCAGATGTTGTTAAGGTGGTCTGGTGTCGGGCTGCACCGCGAAGAGAGCGGACGTCCAGAGCAAAGGGGTACACAGATCTTTATTATAGGATGGGGGGGGAGGTTTGGTTTAGACCACGTGGAGCCAGCCAGCAATGGCCGACCACGGGGGGAGAGCAGGGAGCGAGACCTCAGAGAGGGAGAGCCGAGAGCCCAGAGAGAGCGAGGGGAGGGGTGAGGGGGCTTTTTATTGGGCGACAACCAGGGGTGACGTGTAGGGCCAGGATTGGTTGAAAGGGGGCACTCTAGGATTTAGCGAGGCATAGGAAAACCTGGGGGCGGAGCCAGGATTGGTTGAAAGGGGGCACTCTAGGATTTAGCGGGGCATAGAAAAACCTGGGGGCGGAGACTGCATCAGAATAAGTCCTCAGCAACATCGTCGTATGCTTTACATTGACTTGTTCTAGCCCTCCCCCTCCAAGAGAATTGGATGAGTCCTGTTAATTTCGCGGGCCTGCTTGGCCCCGCCCCAAGGGACCCTGGGAGAGGGTTCCGGAGTCCGAGAGTTCCTGAGTTCCCCAGTGACAGAGTTCCTGGGTTCCTGAGTTCGAGAGTTTCTGGGTTACAGAGTAAGAGAGAGTTCCAGTGTGCCAGAGTTTCAGAGGGTTCCCGAGTACGAGAGTTGGAGAGTTCCTGAGTTCGAGAGTAAGAGAGTGCTTGTGCCGCCGCAAAGAGACAGCAGAGTTCTGTTTGGTGATTAGTTTGTCTTAGTTTATGAATCGTTGTTCCTGAATAAAGAAATACAGCTTCCCTGCCCAGCCGTTGTCTCCGCGTCTCTGTTCACCACCGTGAAGCTAGCCGGCCCGGCAAGAGCCTCAGAAATTTTAACAACAGCGCCACCTGCGCTTAACCCGCTGCGCTACAGCCCGACTCCCAACCCCTACCAAGACTTAATAACCAACCTAATTGTAGTTTCAGCCCTCCCAAAAGTGAATTAAACAAAAGATTTATCTTTAGGAGATAAAAGAGAGCAGAACACTTCTCAGATATGGCAGATGCACTACTGGAAACTGAACCTGACATCTCCTCTTGCGCTGTAATCTGTGTGCACTCAGCTTCACTGTCTTCCTGACCAAAAGTGAAATGTTAACTCAAAACAACATGGAATTTCTTGGTGAGCATTGGTGAGATAATCTGTATAAGATCCTGTATCCTTCCCTTAGAAAAGATGACTTTGTATGGGATAATAATGATTATTAGTAGTAATAGTAATCATCAGTATTAGTAATAGTAGTAGTAGTGTCTTAATGAGCACTGCTTAACTCTAATTTGTGGAGGTGCCTTGGATGAAGCCTGTGAACTCAGGCAAGGAAATGTTATTTTATTAACAACTTGTCCACTTTCTCCCTCTGATAATAAAACTCTTCCATTTTGTACAATGCTATTTGGAATGCTGTCTTCTTTTCCTTCTTTTTTCTTTTCTTTCCTTTTCTTTTCTCTTCTTTCCTTTGCTTTCCTCTTTCTTTCTTTCTTCTCGTCCAGGTTAATCGCTGAGGCTCAGTGCCAGCACTACAAATCCACTGCTCCTGGTCATCATTGTTTCCCATTTTATTGGATAAGACAGAGAGAAATTGAAAAGGGAAGGGGAGACAGAGGGGGAGAGAGAAAGAGAGACACCTGCAGACCTGCTTCTTTGCTTGTGAAGCTTCCCGGCTGCAGGTGGGGAGCGGAGGGCTCGGACCCTCAGCCCAAGTGCCTTTCTTCTTACAAGATAAGATGTTATCTGACTCATGAATATTTGATTAAAGCCAGATCTTTAAATTTATTTGGATGAAGTTTGTTTCTCAACAAACAGAAAAAGAGAAATGTATGAGAGACAAAATCAGAGGTAAAAAACGATATGGGTGGCCAACACTATATTGTTTCTTCTCCAAAACAGAAGATTCCGGGTGCATCTGGGTGACAAGTCTAGCAGATGGAGACTTGTCTCAAGTGGCCTCCCCCAGGGCTCTGTTCTGGCTCCTACGCTATTTAATATTTACATCAATGACCTCCCAGAAACTTCTTCAAGGAAGTTCATCTACGCCGCTGACATCTGCTGTGCAACTCAGGCATCCAAGTTCGACATCCTCAAGGAAACACTCACGAAAGACATGTCTCTGATATCTGATTACTGTAAAAAATGGCAACTAATCCCTAGCACTGCAAAAACGGTATCATCTGTTTTCCATCTACACCATGCCTCGGCCTCGTGTGAGCTTAATGTGCAGCTTGGCGATACGAGAATCTGGCACGAAGCCCAGCCAGTCTATCTTGGCGTTACTCTCGATCGCACCCTGTCATTTCACGATCATCTCATAAAAACTGCAGAAAAGGTGGGCGTGAGGAATAACATCATTGCAAGACTGGCCAGCTCCTCATGGGGCACGAGCGCTTCCACACTATGATCGTCATCTCTGGCATTATGCTATTCCACTGCAGAATACTGTGCCCCAGTATGGTTCCGTAGCCCCCATGTCCACTTGGTCGATTCCAAATTATATTCCTCCATGAGGATCATTTCTGGAACCATGCGTTCCACCCTGGTTCCATGGCTGCCAGTTCTTAGCAACATCGCCCCGCCAGATATTCGTCGGGATGCGGCATCATCTAAGTTCATTTCCCACGTCTACGCTCGACCGGACCTGCCAATATACGCGGATATCTTCGCCCACCCTGTCCAACGCTTGACGTCTCGTCACCCAATCTGGTCCCCTACGCCTACACTGAACTTCTCTGTTCCAGTCTCTTGGAAACAGAGTTGGCAGTCAGCTGAGGTAAAGAACAAACACCTCATCACAGACCCCTGCAAGCGTCAACCCGGCTTTGACCTAGCACGTTATGATTGGGCCCTCCTCAACCGCTATCGAATAGGCCATGGCCGGTGCGCCGCTATGTTCCATCGCTGGGGAGCCAGAGACGACCCGAACTGCCCCTGTGGCTACAGACAGACTATGACCCACATAGTCAACGACTGCCACCTCTCCAGATTCAAAGGAGGTCTCGAAACTTTACATCAGGCTCAACCTGACGCTGTTGACTGGCTACGGAAGAAGGGCAAACGCTAGAAGAAGAAGAAGAGGTAAAAAGCAGTACCACATAGAGGATAATTGCTGCGGAGAGTCAAACACAGCTACATTAGTTTTTGCATGGTGGGAAAATGTTCTTTTAGCTGCAGTTGCAGTCCACAATGGCGATTCTAGGTACTACTCAAGTCAACCTTTGGGACCTTCTCCACAGAGGAAACATTTGTACACCTCGAAATGAGGGAAGTCTGGAAAAACAAGTGTTCAAAGTAGGGGCAAGCAGAGAGGAATCTTAGATGTCCCAGCCTCTTGGATCATAGTCTCCTAGAACTTCCTCCTAGAACCAACTGTATAGTCCTTGTTAATTATGCTTTATCATTTCTAAAGAGCAAGCAGGACCTAGGTGAGGATGGGTCCTTGAAACTCTTTATTTTCCCAATTCAAGTTTAGCATACTGACTGCAGACTGAAAACTGATTGTTTTATGTATCCATTGCTGGTCATTTCCTCCATCAAGGGCAAGGGCCACAGACAACAGCCCTGTCATTTTGGGCCCTTGGTTTCACAAGTTTTTTAGTGCCCTTGGAATACAGGTGGATTTTAATCATTCAGTCTTCGTATAATTAATACAGTGGCTGTAGGGTGATAAAATTGAAGTGGTAGCAAATGTATATCTAATGAAGAACTAACTGCCATTAAATAAGATGCTAACACTGATAAAGATAGATGATGGAGGCTGAAGATGGGAAATGGGGAGATTTGGCATTTGTTACATCTGAGATCATTGAGTTGAATGACTCAGGAATATGCTTTAAAATTGTCCAGCTGGTAGTGAATCTCCCTGAGGAAAGTCACTGTGTGTGTGTGTGTGTGTGTGTGTGTGTGTGTGTGTGTGTGTGTGTCTGAGGAATTGCATAGTGCAAAGAGGAGTTTTGGGTAAAGTCTTAAAGAGGGGGTAGCTTAAGGTGTCAGGGTCCAGAACAAATTTGTTTAAAAAAGTGTTAACAATTTTTATATTATTAGAAGACAAGTGGTCCGGGAGGTGGTGCAGTGGATAAAGCATTGGACTCTCAAGCATGAGGTCCTGAGTTCAATCCCCGGCAGCACATGTACCAGAGTGATGTCTGCTTCTTTCTCTCCCTCCCGTCTTTCTCATTAAAAAAAAAAAGACAATAAGAAGACCAGAAAGTGATCATTATAATTATCATTGCTGTCATTATTAATATCAATGATGATATTGATAAGATCAATGTCAATGGACTGATGGCAGTAGAAGCCATCTTGGAGGGAAACTTCCAGGCAGTATTGAAATATATTTGAGTTTGATGATGGTGAATTTTTACTAACTATTAAGTGATCTGACTCCTCAGCCTTTCAGCACTCCTCATGTGAGAAGGCTGAAGGTTTAAGTCACTCAGGATTGGGGTTTTGCTGGAAAGGTAAGAAAAGAACAAGAGAAAGGGGACTTTGGGATTTTGACTAGTGTGGTTGACTTGATGAAGAAGAAAATCTCAGTTGGGGGGGCGGGGGGCAGGTGGTGGCTCACCTGGTTGAGCGCACAAGTTACAGTGCATGAGGACCATAATTGGAGTCCCTGGTCCTCACCTGCAGAGGGAAAGCTTTGCGAGTGGTGAAGCAGGGCTGCAGGTGTCTCTCTGTTATTCTCCCTCTCTATCACTCCCTTCCCTCCTGATTTCTGGCTGTCTCTAGCCAATAAATAAATAAAGATAAAAAATAAAATAAAAAAGAGAACATCTCAGTTGGGTAGAGAGAGACACAAGCGCAAAAGGGAGCCATGAGGGTGAAGAATAGTTATGAGTAGGGCCAGATGGTGGTGTACCTGGTTAAGCACATACACATTAACATGCATAAGGACCTGGGTTCAAGCCCCTGGCCCCACCTTCAGGGGGAAAGCTTCATCAGTGGTAAAGTAGAGATGCATGTGTCTCTCTCTTCCTCTCTGTCTCCCCTCCTCTTTCAATTTCTCTCTGTCTCTATCCAGTAATAAATAGTAAAAAGAATAGTTATGAGTCATGACACACTTGAGAATCAGATTTTGGGCATGGAGAGTGTTGGATATTGAAACTTTTAGACTGTGATCATTAACATAATGAAGTAAAGTGTAATATTACAGCATTGGGTTACCAAGGATTCTACCAGCTTATGCCTCTTGTCTTGGCCTACTTGTCAATAATACCAACTTTTAATGTCAAAAGCATCTGTATTTGGAAAATAAATCATATAGTGTAGATGAAAATTTTTAACAACTATAATAATAATGGATAATGTTTAATTTAGCATGGAATATCAACTTGAAGTTGGACTGGGCATGGTCTGTTGTAGCAAGGTTGGGGCTGGGAGGGCAGGGGGATGCGATTGAGAAGGTTGGCTACCCAGTGGGCATTGGTAGAGGAGGACTTACATTGGTGGTGAGAGTGATCTGGAGAAACTTCTTGCAGAAAGATGAGACACTGTAGCCAAGTAACAACGACTGTCTTGTAAATCATTATTTCCCTCGTCAAACAATCAGAAAATACCAGTTCTAATAGTAGATTCAGTAAGGATGTTTTAAGGTGATTGTTAGCAGCTTGTGTTCACAAATTTATATCACACTTCACATTTTCAGGTATCCTTATCACTTTAACTTTCCTGTACATTTAAAGAGTTTTAATTAATTATTTTTTTAAATTTTTATCAGAGTACTGCTCAGCTATGGTTTATGGTGATCCTGAGGATTGAACCTGGAACCTTTGGTGCCTCAAAGATGAAAGTTGTTTTTCACGTTCATTATGCTATCTCCCCAGTGGAAGGATTTTAAATTAAAGCCAAACTATCATGAATTTGTAATACCGATAATAGGGATTTATTCAAATAATCAACAGAAATGAATGCTAAGGATGAAAACGGGGGCTTCACCCATTGTGCAAGGTCTGTTTAGATAATGGACACTGTGGACAAAGGTTTATAAAACCTGCTTTTAATTTTGGTTCCCAATAAATTCCTTTTCTAGTTATCTGCCAGATAGACTAGTCTGCAACTGGGATTTTTCTTATCACTCTCCTTAGCCTGTTCTTCTCAGGCATAATGGTTTGGATCTTTTTTTGGCCAGCCCTGCCCAACTGTTGCATTGTCACTTACCTTGGCCAAAATAGATCTATCACTTATCAGAATTGGGACTGGAGTTTTCTACTTAAACTCATACTTTATCTTATTTCACCCTTCGCTGAATAGCTGCCATCAGTATTTGTAGTTTTTGCAGCTTTCTCAGCAACTGAACTCTGAAAATAAAATACAAAATAATGAAATAATACCAAAACAGAATAGCTGGAGGAGATAGCATTGTAGTTATGCAAAAAAGACTTTCATGCCTGAAACACCAAAGGTCCCAGGTTCAACTCCCAGCACCATCATAAGCCAGAGCTGAACAACACTCAGGTAATAAAGTAAAATAAATAAATAAAATGAAATCATTCTTAGGTTTCCCCCCCCTTCTGCAGGCTTTCTTTATTACTCTATACTTGAAGTAGATTGGCTTTTCCACTCTTAAGATTCTAACATTTTATATTATAGAAATATGTTACATTCATTTCTTTATGAAGTACTCTGATTCTCCTTTACGCTTACAGGCAGTGATTATGTTTTATTTTTCTTTGTTAACTCAAGTTTCATACAATAGCTAATAAATAGCAGACAATGAGTATAGAAACTTTAAAGTCTGGCTTTACTGCTCTTTGCACCTAGTCTTTATCATTTAAATTCATAAATGCCGTCATCATTCACAGAGATTTTGGCCCTGCAACTCAGCTGATTTTCTTACGTGACATCAGAAGTTCCATCAGTAACTCATTCAGCACTCAGGGCTTTCAGTTTCTCAACTTCAAGTATAAAAAAGATAACCACAAAAACTCAAATCAATACCAATTTGAGGGGAGCCGGTTGGTGGAGCACCTGGTTGAGTGAACATGTTCCTATGCTCAAGGGCCATGGTTCAAGCCCTTGGTCCCCACCTGCAGGGGGAAAACTTTGTGAGTGGCGTGCTTGAGATTCTAGTGCTTTATCGCTGTGCCACCTCCTTGGGCTTCTTGTTTGATTTACAGATTTTTGTTAATTTTATAAATCTTCTTTCAGAATATGTTATACTAATACACACACATAAACATACATATACCTGACACAAATATATAGTTATAAGACTGTAAATATATAGTTAATAATTATGTACTAATTATATGCTGCGCACTGTTCTTTATACCTTACGTAGATGAATTTGTTTAATCATTTGTGCTTTCTCAGAATTTATCAATAAAAATACAATCTTTAATATTAGATCATATTTTTAGAACTTATATCTGAAACCAAGTACAGTTTTTAATTTTCATTTCTGTGAAACCAAAAGCATAATCTATTAGGAATCTTTCAAAAAGCCTTTAAGAATGTGTCCCATTTCTGTAGTTACGTGTGTATGTCTGTGTGTCTGTTTGAAAGAGCACTGATTCAGCATGGATGTAATGTAAACGCGAGCAGCAGGTTCTTGAAATATCAAAGGTCTATGACATAGCTTGATTGGGTGGTGTGCTGCTTTGCTATGTACTCAGCCCAGGTTCAAGCCTGGCCCCCACCACATTGAAGGATGTTTTGGTGTCTATCTCTCTCTCTCTCCCTCTTTCTCCCTCTGTCTCTCTGTCTCAAGATTGATTTGGCTCTCAAAAAAAGCATTAAATTTGTCTTGGCCAAAATGGAAAGGAATCTAGAAAAATGCTGTTTGGTAAAATGATATATATTTTTTTCAAGTATAATGCAAACTACAAAGTTAACAGAAGGTAAATGTGAATGAACAAAGTGCTCATGGTACAAGTTCATTTATAGGCTTGCTTCTCTTCACCAGAAATTCACGCTTGGTAAGCAGTTCAAGCAAGGAGATAGCAATGAACAAAAAGAGGTTATTTAAGATAGCCGAGCTCAGCGAGGGCAAAGTGCAGAAATTCAAGAAAGTGCACTCAGAAGTGGACTGTCAAGAAGCAATAATCTGTCATCCCATCCCCAAATATATATATTTGGCCATAGGTTAATTTTATAGGAGTGTCCTTTGAAGGAGGATGATAAATGTCTTTTTGTTGTTGTTTTTGGATTTAAATCACTTTTATTTGGACTCATTCACTTAAGAAAGTAATCAACTCACTATTCCAGCAGCTTGGGACCTTAGAAATGTATTTCAGAATTAATTGTAAAATGAATTCTTTAAGATGAAAGACATATTACTTCCCTATTACTCTTTTTAAAATTTTTATTAGTGATTTAATAATGGTTAACAAGATTGTAAGATAGCAGGGGTATAATTCCATACCATTCCATGTCCCACCCTCTTCATTGGAAAGTTGTCTTTGAGATGAAGCCTTCTCTTAGAGTAGATATAGTCTGTGGCCAGTTCACATGCCATTGCCTCCACCTTGCCTTTTTTTTTTTCTTTTTCCTTTACCATAAATAAACTTTATGACTACCCCAGTCTTTATCCCAAGTCATGGGTATTAGCAAAATGATTTAAGATCATGTTTAGGTCATATGGTGAGTTATTTAGAATTTCTGGGTCTCTTCCATGTATATAGGAGGTATACATCAATATTTCTCTTTACTTTTCCTCTTATCAGTCTGCCTGCTGCTTGTTTATTTGTACAATCTCTAAAGAATTCAGCAAGGTACAGAATGTTTTATTCCTATCCCTACAGTACTCAAACCATTTCTTGTTCTCTCTGTATTTGCTATGCAATGAGTTCATGCATAAATACACAAAATAGCAAGCCTGTCAAAAGAATAAAATATCCTCAAGAAAGGAAGTTAATTTTTTTTCTGAAACAGTGTTCCCAAGAGAATGCACCACTAGGGAGCAGCAAAGGTTGCTCCTTAGGTCATCAGCACATCAGCATCAACTCGGGATTTCTTTCTTACCTGTCTGTCTGTCTGTCAGTCATTTATTTATTTATTTGCCACCAGGGTTATCTCTGGGACTTGGTGCTGGCACAACAAATCCTACCACTCCTGGAAGCCATGCTTTCTTTTTTAAAATTTTATTTGATAGGACAGAAAGAAATTAAGAGGGGAGCAGGAAAAAAAGAGAGAGGGAGATAGAGAGACATCTGCAGACCTGTTACACTGCACCTTCCTGTAGGTGGGCATCAGGTTTCGAACTTGGGTCTTTATGTATTGTGATGGGTGCTCCACTGCTCAGCCTCCTGTTTCTTTTTTAATTATCAAGATAACTCTGGTAGACATGACTATCTGTGCTTTAGGGCCACAGTTTCTTTTCTGTCCAGTTAGGTGTTAGAATAATCCACCTACTACGGTAGCACATCTAGTTTTCTTGTTTAATCCACTGAAAGCTTTCTACCCTTTGAGCTCACTCCCCACTCTTCCCTTTAGTCACTTCAGTTCCACATCACAATCTCAAGTTTGGTTGCTGCTTAAACTTCATGTGTTCCCACACTGTTTCTTGTAGCCCTCAGGAGGTGGGAATCTCAATCTCTAGTAATTGAGATCATCTGCATTTGTCTTTCCTATTCTGACTTCTCTCTCTCTCTTATAGGAACAAGTCACTTATTTTATTTATTTTAATTGAGGAAATGTTTTACAAGACTAAAGACTCATGGGTACAGTTTCATATCTTCTCCAAGTATGTGTTAACGCACTTCACCTGCCAGTAAAGTATCCACCCTTCCTTTCCTTCTTTCCTCCCTTTTGTCTTCCCAACATTCCTTGTAGGCCCTTTTCTGCTCTGGCTTATGGTGGTGCAGGGGGCTGAACCTGGGATTTTGGAGCCTCAGGCCTGTCTCTTGCATCACCGTTATGTTATCTACCCTCGCCCAACGTGTACCATCTCTTACCCTATGGTTTTGTCAATATTTCCATTTTATAAATAAATTAAGTTGAAAAAAAGCAATTAGGGCTATCTCCCTAACGCCTACATTGGTTCATCAAGTACTGTTTACATGGATATGTTCAGCTTGTGAAAAGATATTTTATATGTGGGTATCTATGTATATATTATTAAAGTATGTATTACTTCAATATATTTTTTTCAGTGCAATTCTATGAAAGTAGCATTACCAACAGCTCAATAAATTATTAAAATATTTTATTTATTTATTTATTTATTTATTTATTTATTTATTTATCTATCTATTTTAATGAGTGAGAGATAAGCGAGACCAGAACTCACATCAACTCTGGCTTATGGTGGTGCTGAGGACTGCACCTGGGAACTCAGAGCCTCAGGCATGAAAAGACTTTTTGCATAACCATTGTGTTGTCTCTCCAGACCTTAAGAAAGGATTTAAAAAAAAATTAATTTACTTATTATTGGATAGAGACAAAGATAAAATGAAATTGGGAGGGAAAGAGATAGAGAGATGTTGGTATGCATGAAACCCCTTCTGTTTCATTTCATTTAAATCCCCCCTGCTTAACACTATTCTATTTACATAACCACTTCATTCTATTTACATAACCGCTTCTTCTTCTTCTAGCGTTTGCCCTTCTTCCGTAGCCAGTCAACAGCGTCAGGTGAGCCTGATGTAGAGTTTCGAGACCTCCTTTGAATCTGGAGAGGTGGCAGTCGTTGACTATGTGGGTCATAGTCTGTCTGTAGCCACAGGGGCAGTTCGGGTCGTCTCTGGCTCCCCAGCGATGGAACATAGCGGCGCACCATGGCCATGGCCTGTTCGATAGCGATTGAGGAGGGCCCAATCATAACGTGCTAGGTCAAAGCCAGGTTGACGCTTGCAGGGGTCTGTGATGAGGTGTTTGTTCTTTACCTCAGCTGACTGCCAACTCTGTTTCCAAGAGTCTGGAACAGAGAAGTTCAGTGTAGGCATAGGGGACCAGATTGGGTGACGAGACGTCAAGCGTTGGACAGGGTGGGCGAAGATATCCACGTATATTGGCAGGTCCGGTCGAGCGTAGACGTGGGAAATGAACTCAGATGATGCCGCATCCTGACGAATATCTGGTGGGGCGATGTTGCTAAGAACTGGCAGCCATGGAACCGGGGTGGAACAGATGGTTCCAGAAATGATCCTCATGGAGGAATATAATTTGGAATCGACCAAGTGGACATGGGGGCTACGGAACCATACTGGGGCACAGTATTCTGCAGTGGAATAGCATAATGCCAGAGATGATGATCGTAGTGTGGAAGCACTCGCACCCCATGAGGAGCTGGCCAGTCTTGCAATGATGTGATTCCTCACACCCACCTTTGCTGCAGTTTTTATGAGATGATCGTGAAATGACAGGGTGCGATTGAGAGTAACGCCAAGATAAACTGACTGGGCTTCATGCCGGATTCTCGTATCGCCAAGCTGCACATTAAGCTCACGCGAGGCCGAGGCATGGTGTAGATGGAAAACAGATGATACCGTTTTTGCAGTGCTAGGGATTAGTCACCATTTTTTACAGTAATCAGATATCAGAGACATGTCTTTCGTGAGTGTTTCCTCGAGGATGTCGAACTTGGATGCCTGACTTGCACAGCAGATGTCATCGGCGTAGATGAACTTCCTTGAAGAAGTTTCTGGGAGGTCATTGATGTAAATATTAAATAGCATAGGAGCCAGAACAGAGCCCTGGGGGAGGCCACTTGAGACAAGTCTCCATCTGCTAGACTTGTCACCCAGATGCACCCGGAATCTTCTGTTTTGGAGAAGAAACGATATAGTGTTGGCCACCCATGGAGGCAGGCATCTTGAGATCTTGACTAGGAGACCACGGTGCCAGACCATGTCATAGGCTGCTGTGAGATCAACAAAGACAGCACCCGTCTTTAAATTCTTCTGGAATCCATTTTCATTGTAAGTTGAGAGGGCCAGGGCTTGTTTGCAGGTAGATCTTCCTGGGCAGAAACCAGCCTGGGCGGGTGATAGGAATTTCTCTGTAAGATGAGAAATACGTGACAGAAGCAGCCTCTCAAGGAGTTTGTAACACACGGAGAGGAGAGAAATTGGTCTATAGCTGGCGGCCAGTGTTGGGTCTTTCTTTGGTTTCAAAACCGCTATAATCTTCGCACGACGCCAAACTTTGGGCATAGACTCAGATTCCAAGATGTGGGACAGGAATGAGGCGAGCCACTTCTTTGCCGTGGGGCCCAGGTTAAGAATGAGTTCTGGGGTGATGTTATCATAGCCAGCAGCTGTTCCCGGTTTAACCCTCTTCAAAGCGTCTTCCAGTTCAGACAGTGTAAAGGGAGAGATTTTTGGAGATGGACAAGATAACCGGAAGTGGGATGACCACTCATGGGAAATTTCTCTTTTCCAGACTGGGTCGATCTTAGCACGTCCAACTTGAGTTAGGTGACTGGCCACTGAGTTTGGAGATACGGGAGGATGGGAGGATGGGAGACGGGAGGGGGTTGGCTACCGGCACCCAGTCTGTGAAGAAGCTTCCAGGCCTTCCTACTGGAGTGGGTGAAGTTCAGACTTTCCGTGAGTTGTTGCCAGCAGGCTTGGCGTGCTGCATCCAGGGAGGCAATGAGATGGTCAGCCACATCTGGGTCTCCCGACTCATCATACTGCTTTAGTAGTTGCTCGCATTCAGCATTAAGACAAGGCGTATAGTTAGCACGTCTCCCACGAGGAATGGCTTGGGAAGCTGCTTTGAAGATGGCTTGGTGGAAGCGCCTGTAGGAATCTTTTTTTTTTTTTTTTTTGGGTGTTCTTTTTTTTTTTTTTTTACTTTTATTTATTTATTTATTTAAGAAAGGATTAATTAACAAAACCATAGGGTAGGGGGGGTACAACTCCACACAATTCCCACCGCCCAATCTCCATATCCCACCCCCTCCCCTGATAGCTTTCCTATTCTCTATCCCTCTGGGAGCATGGACCCAGGGTCATTGAGGGTTGCAGAAGGTGGAAGGTCTGGCTTCTGTAATTGCTTCCCCGCTGAACATGGGCGTTGACTGGTCGGTCCATACTCCCAGTCTGCCTCTCTCTTTCCCTAGTAGGGTGGGGCTCTGGGGAAGCTGAGCTCCAGGACATATTGGTGGGGTCTTCAATCCAGGGAAGTCTGGCCGGCATCCTGATGGCATCTGGAACCTGGTGACTGAAAAGAGAGTTAACATACAAAGCCAAACAAATTGTTGAGCAATCCTGGACCCAAAGCTTGGAAAAGTGGAGAGGAAGTATTAGGGAGGTACTCACTGCAAACTCTAGTGTACTTCTGCTTTCTTACTTTGGTGCCATACTCCAAACTCAGTCAATTTCTGCTTTGCGTTTCTACTTCTTCTTTTTTTTTTTTTTTTACATGCATAACATTCCCCAGATTCCCATTTAACAATACAACCCCCACTATTTAATTCATCATTTTTCATGGACCTGTATTCTCCCCACCCACCCACCCACCCCAGAGTCTTTTACTTTGGTGTAATACTCCAATTCCATTTCAGGTTCGACTTGTGTTTTCTTTTCTAATCTTGTTTTTCAACTTCGGCCTGAGAGTGAGATCATCCCGTATTCATCCTTCTGTTTCTGACTTATTTCACTCAACATGATTTTTTCAAGGTCCATCAAAGACTGGCTGAAAACGGTGAAGTCACCATTTTTTACAGCTGAGTAGTATTCCATTGTGTATATATACCACAACTTGCTCAGCCACTCATCTGTTGTTGGACACCTGGGTTGCTTCCAGGTTTTGGCTATTACAAATTGTGCTGCCAAGAACATATGTGTACACAGATCTTTTTGGATGGATGTGTTGGGTTCCTTAGGATATATTCCCAGGAGGGGAATTGCAGGGTCATAGGGTAGGTCCATTTCTAGTCTTCTGAGAGTTCTCCAGACTGTTCTCCACAGAGGTTGGACCAATTGACATTCCCACCAGCAGTGCAGGAGGGTTCCTTTGACCCCACACCGTCTCCAGCATTTGCTGCTGTTACCTTTTCTGATGTATGACATTCTCACGGGAGTGAAGTGATATCTCATTGTTGTTTTGATTTGCATTTCTCTGACAATCAGAGACTTGGAGCATTTTTTCATGTGTTTCTCGGCCTTTTGGATCTCTTCTGTGGTGAATATTCTGTCCAAGTCCTCCCCCCATTTTTGGATGGGGTTATTTGTTGTCTTGTTGTTGAGTCTGGCAAGCTCTTTATATATGTTGGTTATTAAACTCTTATCTGATGTATGGCATGTAAAGATCTTCTCCCATTCTGTGAGGGGTCTCTTGATTTGGGTAGTGGTTTCTTTTGCTGTGAAGAAGCTTTTTAATTTGATGTAGTCCCATAGGTTTATACTTGCCTTAGTCTTCCTTGTAATTGGATTCGTTTCATTGAAAATGTCTTTAAAATTTATGCGGAAAAAAGTTCTGCCAATATTTTCCTCTAAGTATCTGATAGTTTCTGGTCTAACACCCAAGTCCTTGATCCACTTGGAATTTACTTTTGTATTTGGTGAAATACAGTGATTCAGTTTCATTCTTCTGCATGTTTCAACCCATTGTTTCCAACACCATTTGTTGAAGAGACTCTGCTTTCCCCATGTAATAGTCTGAGCCCCTTTGTCAAAGATTAGATGTCCATACGTGTGGGGCCTCATTTCTGGGCTCTCAATTCTATTCCACTGGTCAGTGTGTCTGTTCATGTTCCAGTACCAAGCGGTTTTGATGACAATGGCCCTATAATACAGTTTGAGATCTGGCAGTGTGATGCCTCCGGTTCTGTTCTTTTTTCTCAAGATTGTTTTGGCAATTCTAGGTCTTTTCTGGTTCCAGATAAACATTTGTAGCATTTTTTCTATTCTCATAAAAAATGTGCTTGGGATCTTGATGGGGATAGCATTAAATTTGTAGATGGCTCTGGGTAATATATTCATTTTGATGATGTTAATTCTTCCAACCCATGATCATGGAATATCTTTCCACTTCTTTGTGTCTTTTTCAATTTCTTTGAGTAGTGACTCATAATTTTCAGTATACAAGTCTTTCACTTCTTTGGTTAGGTTTACTCCTAGATATTTTATAGTTTTTGTTGCTATAGAAAAAGGAACTGATTTCTGGATTTCAATTTCTTCTAACTTAGTGTTTGCATAGAGGAATGCCACTGACTTTTGAATGTTAATTTTATAGCCTGACACATTACTGTATTGCCTGATGATTTCCAAAAGCTTCTTGCTGGATTCCTTAGGTTTTTCCATGTATACTATCATGTCATCTGCAAATAAGGAGAGTTTGACTTCTTCTCTTCCAATCTGTATGCCTTTAATTCCTTGCTCCTGCCTGATTGCTATGGCAAGAACTTCCAACACTATGTTGAATAGTAATGGTGATAGTGGGCAGCCCTGTCTAGTACCTGATCTGAGGGGAAATGCTTCCAGTTTTTCACCATTGAGTATGATGTTGGCTGTAGGTTTGCTATATATAGACTCCACTATCTTCAGGAATTTTCCATCTATTCCTATTTTTTGTAGTGTTTTGATCATAAAGGGATGTTGTATTTTGTCAAAGGTTTTCTCTGCATCTATTGATATGACCATGTGGTTTTTGGTCTTGCTTTTGTTGATGTGGTGGATCACATTGATTGATTTACATATATTAAACCAACCTTGCATGCCTGGGATAAACCCCACTTGGTCATGATGAACAATTTTTTTGATATACTGTTGTATCCGGTTGGCTAGAATTTTGTTCAATATTTTCGCATCTATGTTCATCAGAGATATTGGTCTGTAGTTTTCTTTTTTGATTGTGTCCCTGTCTGCTTTTGGTATCAGGGTGATGTTGGCTTCATAGAAGCTGGCAGGGAGTATTCCATTGTCTTCAATCTTCTGGAAGACTTTTAAAAGTAGAGGTATTAGTTCTTCTTTGAAAGTTTTGTAGAATTCATTTGTAAAACCATCTGGTCCAGAACTTTTATTTTTGGGAAGATTTTTGATAACTGTTTCAATTTCATTAGCTGTGATGGGCCTGTTCATGTTATCCACTTCCTCTTTACTTAGTTTTGGAAGTTGGTAGGTATCTAGGAAATCATTCATTTCTTCCAGATTCTCTAGCTTGGTGGCATATAGTTGTTCATAGAAGCCTCGCATGATATGTTGAATTTCTGCGGTGTCTGTTGTGATTTCTCCTCTTTCATTTACTATCCGATTTATTTGGGTCTTCTCCCTTTTTTGTTTTGTGAGTCTGGCTAAAGGTTTGTCGATTTTATTTACTCTTTCGACGAACCAACATTTACTTTCATTGATCTTTTGTATGGTTTTCCTATTCTCAGTGTTATTTATTTCTGCCCTAACTTTAGTAATTTCTGTCCTTCTGGTTGCTTTAGGATTCCTTTGTTGTTCTTCTTCTAGGTCTTTAAGATTTGCAATCAGGCTGTTTATTTGTGCCTTTTCTTGTTTCCTAATGTGTGCTTGTATAGCTATGAACTTCCCTCTTAGGACTGCTTTAGCTGTGTCCCAAATATTTTGATAGCTTGTGTCTTCATTTTCATTGAACTCTCGAAACATTTTGATTTCTTCCTTGATTTCCTCTTTGACCCAGAAGTTGTTAAGAAGTGTACTGTTGAGCTTCCACATTTTGGGACTGTTACTAATCTTTTGTTGATTGTTAAGTGTTAGTTTAATTCCACTGTGGTCTGAGAAGATGCTTGGGATGATTTCAGTGCTCTTGAATAGGCTGATGCTGTCTTTGTGGCCTAACAAATGGTCTATCCTTGAGAATGATCCATGTGGATTTGAGTAAAATGTGTATTCCAGTTTTTGGGATGAATGATTCTGAAAATGTCCAATAGTTCTAGTTTATCTATCTCTTCATTTAGCTCCCTTATGTCTTTACTGATTTTCTTCCTGGATGATCTGTCAAGTTGAGATAGTGGGGTGTTGAAGTCCCCTACTATGATTGTGTTACTGTTAATATATTGCTGTAGCTCTTTCAGTAGAAGTTTGATGTATTTAGATGGCTTCTCATTGGGTGCATAGATATTAATAATTGTTAAGTCCTCTTGATTGACTGATCCTCTGAGCATTAAGTAGTGTCCATTCCTATCTTTTTTAATCTTATCTATTTTAAAGTCTATCATGTCAGATATGAGAATAGCTGTTCCTGCCCTTTTTTGTGGGCCATTGGCTTGAATGATAGTTTTCCATCCTTTCACTTTAAGTCTGTGTTTGTCTTGTTGCGTTAGGTGAGTTTCCTGTAGACAACATATTGTTGGGTTGTGTTTTCTGATCCATCTTCCTACTCTGTGTCTTTTAATAGGTGAAATTCAGGCCATTGACATTTATTGATATCATAGATTGAATATATTTTAACGCCATTCTTGTAGAGTTTTAGAGTGTTTTGATATATGTCCTATTTGTGGTGGTCTGACTATTTATAGGAGACCTTTCAGAACTTCTTTCAGGGCAGGCTTGGTGATGGTTGCTTCCTTCAACTGTTGCTTGTCTGAGAAGGTTTTGATGCTTCCATCTAGTCTGAATGACAATCTAGCAGGATATAGTATTCTTGGCTGAAAGCCTTTCTCATTGAGCACTCGATAGATATCTTGCCATTCTCTTCTGGCCTGTAGTGTTTGTATGGAGAAGTCTGCTGCTAATCTTATGGGTTTTCCTTTGTAGGTGACTCTTTGTTTTTCTCTTGCAGCCTTGAGGATCCTTTCTTTATCCTTATTCCTTTCCATTCTAAGTATGACATGTCTTGGTGTCTTTAGGTCTGGGTTAATTCTGTTTGGGACCCTCTGGGCTTCTTGAATCTTTATGTCTTTGGTGTTGTCGAGACTAGAGAAATTTTCAGCTATTATGGCCTGGAGAATGCTTTCTTCCTCCCCTTCTCTTTCTTCCTCTGGTAAGCCAATAATGCGTATATTGTTTCTTTTGAAGTCATCCCATAGGACTCTGTTGTTGTTTTCAGCATCTCTTAATCTCTTTTTGAGATCTCTTACTTCTTTTTTAGTTGTCTCTAATTCATCCTCAATCTTGCTAATTCTGTCTTCAGCCTCATTGATTCTATTCTCTCTGCCCTCTACTGCTTTCTGGAGTTCATCTATTTTGTTGCCCTGCTCTGCTACTGTTTTAGCTTGTTCAGCTAGTTGCCTTCTTAGCTCAGCGATTTCAGCTTTCAGCTCTCTAATAACCATGAGATTATTAGAATTTTCTTCGATATTCTCATTTGTTGTTCCTGCATTTCTGATTACAATTTTTTCAAATTCTTTACTCACTCCTGTTATTATTTCCTTGGCTAATGTTTGGATGTTGAACTCGTTGTTTTGTGCTTCACCCTCTGGAGGACTTTTAGCTGGACTCTTGTCCTGGTTCGAGTCTCCAATATTTTTTCTTGTTGTTTTAACCATTTTATATAAGTTAATAGTTTTTTCAATCCCTGAGTTGGAGTTCAGTGGTGTAAAAGCCTTTTTTTTTCACCCTGTAGGCTATGGGAGCCTGAGGGCTTTTAAACTATCAATAGGCTTTTTAGCTTAATCACTGACTCCTGACCAAGAGATAAAGCAGGGTGTGGCAGAGATAATCCAGTGGTTATGCAAAGAGACTTTCACAGCCCCTCAGCTATGCCACCAAGGTATAGGTCTTCTCCTGAGTTTCCCGGTTCGATCTCTGTACCCTGGTGTCCCTCCCTGTTGCTGCTCCAGATTCTGAGAGTAGTAGCAATGGAGACTCAGAGTTGCACTTGGTGAGTCTCTGGGGAGTCCTTTCCTCCCTTCAGCTGTCCCCTTGTTGGTGGAGCAGACTGGAGGTGGTGTTTCCACTGACAAACTGTTGAACTGTTAGCAGTCACTTAATCTCTCCTTAGACCCCTCTCTCCTCTCTGTCACCAGTCACGTGTGTTTGTACTCACGGGTGATTTACTGGGTTTCTGTGGTCATTCTAGTCCTGGCTTGTTTCTGTCCGGGTGGTCTCCTTTGGTATTCCTAGTTGATCCGGGAGAGGAGAGGAGAGGAGAGAAAGCGATCTGCTGCTCGTAGCTCCGCGCTGTAGGAATCTTCAGAGGGGATAGAGTTAATTGGAATTGCAGGAATAGATTTGTTGGTAAGATCACTGAACAGACGCCAGTTTGCTTTCTGAAAGTTCCATCTTAGTTTCTCCGAGCACAGAATCAGTGGGAGCTGGAGACTAATGTGGATGATAGCTGGGCGGTGATGACTGTGCGGGAAGATCTTGAGAACTTGTCTCGTAGCGGGAAAGGCTTGGCTGTTGACTGTGCTAATCCAGCACAGGTCGGGTGACGAGTCTTTATTCCATCTAGCACTGTGAAAAGAGCCTGGCTGTTTGGGATTGTATAATAGGGAGAGGTCTTTCGCTGAAGCCCAGTCGGCTAAGATAGAGCCGTCAGCATGAGTGGAGGAATATCCCCAGTCTTGGTGATGACTATTAAAGTCTCCAACGTAAACGGCTGGGTGATTCGGGCTAGGCAGGACCTCGTTATCCCATGAGGCACTGGGAGGCTTATATACGTTGACGAGCTGAATAGTTCCAATAGTAATGGAGTCGTAGAAGGTCGAAGAGGCCATATGGTAAACGTCCGCAAGACACGATTTGGCGTAGATGGCTCGGCCATGTTTAGGATGGAGATTAAAGCATATTAAATCAAATCCACTGATGGTGAATCGAGCAGCTTCATCGACTGCTATATGTGTTTCTTGTAGGCAAATAACATCTGCCTGATGCTGTATCGCCAATTGACCAATAAGAATGCGTTTGACAAAGGACAGCCCCTCAACATTAAGTTGGAGGACTCGAAGAGCAGGACCAACAGCTTGAAAGCTGGCAGGAGCTGCTTGTTGCTGGCTTTGAAAGTGACTGGGATCCATGTGGATTCAGTCGGCTTGGAAGGATCTTCAGTTTCCCCAATGAATGGGTACTCACGAGATGCACCACGGGAAGGTCGATCCAATGCATCCCACATAACCGCTGTTAACAAGCACCACCCTCCCTCCAGGGCATTAGTGGTTCAGTGATAGAATTCTTGCCTTCTCCACCCCCTCTCCTTGTCACACCCTGATCCTCTCCTTGTCACACTCTGATTTTCACCAGTCACTTTTCTCTCCACCCTCTCTATGTCACATCCTGTTTCCACCCTACTTGGCAAGTATATATAAAGACAGCATTGTGAGTTTTACGGTACCTTTAGTTTTAGCTTAGCTCGACTTCGATTGTGCTGCGTCCTGCATGAATAAAGAGATACTGCCTACAGCTCAACCATGAGTCCCTGGTCATCTGTTACCCACCCGTGAAGCTAGCCCGGCGAAAACAACATAGCCCGTCGAAAACAATAGAGAGACACCTGCAGCCCTGCTTCACCACATGTGAAGCTTTCCCTCTGCAGGTGGGGACCAGGGGCTTGAACCTGGGTCTGTGCACTATAATGTATGGGCTTAAGCAGATGCACCACCACCTGGCCCCAAGAAAAGATTTTTTACTTTGTTAGAGATATGGTGGCTATGGGGCCATGTAGCAGGGCAGAATTTTGGTGGAGGGTGTGGTGACTTACATACTTACTATGCATGCATGTGAAATGCTAGTCCTAAAGTCTTATAATTTTATGAAGTCCTGTAAAATCACAAGTAAAAAGGATAAATAATAAAAATAATTTTAAAAGATTTTTTTAAAAAAGACCAGAGGGCTGGACAGTAGCACAGCAGGATGAGTGCATGTGGCGCTAAGCCCAATGACCAGTGTTAAGAATTCGGGTTCAAGTCCCTGGCTCCCTACCTGCAGGAGGGTCACTTCACAAGGGGTGAGGCAAGTTTGCAGGTGTCTGTCTTTCTTCCCCTTCTCTGTCTCCCCCCCCAATTTCTCTCTGTCCTATCCAACAACAACAACAGCAGTGGCAACAATAACAAGGGCAACAAAATGGGGAAAATAGTCTCCAGGAGCAGTGGATTCGTAGTGCAGGCACAGAGCCCCAGTGATATCCCTGGAGGCAGAAAAGAAAAAAAACACCTAATGATAAGACTCATTCTGGGAGCATAAATTTCAGTCTAAAAGGAGTAGCCATGGATTTTCAACTCTAAGGCATATCATCACATATTTATTTATTTATTTATAAAATGGAAATAGTGACAAGACCACAGGATAAGAGGGGTACAATTCCATACAAATAATAATAATAACAATAATAATAATAATACATAGAAATAAGCCAAGGTTATATGTGTGTGTGTGTGTACTGACAGTCTTTTAAGAAAGTAGTGTAAAGAGTTAGTATGATTCTTTTTATTAATCTTGTCTTCCCTCTTCTCATCTTATTTCTTACTAAAGTGTGTTTTATCCTGCATCTCATTGCCTTTGGGCCAGTTCATACTTGACATTTTAAAGTGATATTTACCAGATGATTCGTGATTCACTAGTAAAGTTGGGAAAGGGTCATGTGGTTTCTTTCTCTTCTTAAAAACATCTATACTTAAAAAAAGGCAATGTGATAATAACAATAACAACAACCCTTCTCAGCTTCAGGTGTGATGTGTTTTTGGAGTCCTCACACTATGATAAGGAATGCTAATAACCTGTGAACTTTTGGGCATAAAACAGGAGTTACTTGGAGGCTGATGGGTTTGTGCTTCTCCATCTCAATTCTTACAAATCGTTAGATCTCCCTTGTGTCCAATGATACAGCGTGACTTTGCAGGACTGGTTTGATCATTTGGGGATCAGATTGGAGGCCTTGGCCTCACTCAGCACCAGAACTAACAAGCTAAGTTAATTGGTAATACACAACAGCAATTTACCAAATAGTTGTTTACAGTATATCAAAGATACATTTTTTTTTTTGCCTCCAGGGTTATCGCTGGGGCTTGCTGTGGGCACTACGATTCCACTGCTCCTGTGGCCATTTTTTCCATTGTTGTTGCTGCTGCTGTGTTGTTGGATAGGACATAGAGAAATTGAGAAAGGAGGGGAAGACAGAGAGGGGGAGAGAAAAATAGGCATCTGCAGATCTGCTTCACCGCTTGTGAAGCGACCCCCTCTGCAGGTGGGGAGCTGGGGGTTCGAACTGGGATCCTTGTGCCTGTCCTTGCGCTTTGCTCTATGTGTACCACTCGTTGCTTGACCACCCAGCCCCCTCAAAGATACAACCTCAAAGTATACCTAGTGCAAAATTTTGGGTTATTTGTGAAATTAAAAACTAAGAATGTCAGTAGAATAGTAATCATATGAATTGTGTAATATTGAACAAGTTCCTAAAAGAAGATTTTACAATTCTTTTGAGACCTTACTCCTTTTTTAATACACAAAAAATTCTCATGCTTCAAGTGAAAATCATTACTATTGTGTACAGAGTCCCAGTCACTAACATAAATTTATAGTTTCATTCACTGTAGTCTAATATAAAATATTGCGATAGTTTGCTTTTACAAATTAAAAATGCACTTCCCAATATGTCTCCTGTGTCCTCTCTTCTCCTTCTGCCTGTTTTATCTCAAACCAGCATGACTCAAAGTTAATATGATATGATCCTGCTGTATTTATACAATGATCACGTGTAATTAGTTGCATATAAGTAGATACCATGGATTAAACTTTCGTTTAACCAGTAGGCTAATATCAAATATATCTGAGACATATATTTATTAAGTAAAAACATAAATGAAATGTAACCCTGAAATTATATTATGAATACAAGCAAATCTATTTACTGTCTTAAATGATAATGAACCATAGCCTTTAGGGTTAGCTGCTCTTCAGGACAAGTCCTGTGGTAAAGACAGTTGGTCAGTTTCTACAAGTTAAATATGAGCTTCACATATTTAGAATCTAATTAATAGTAAATAGTTAAAGAAACTTTCTGGTCCTGGAGGTGGCACAGTGGATAAATCATTGTACTCTCAAGCATGAGTTCCTAAGTTTGATCCTTGGCAGCACATGTACCAGGGTGTGTCGGGTTCTCTCTCTCTCTCTCTCTCCTCATATCCCTCTCATTAATAAATACATAAAATATTTTAAAAACTACTGAAAAAAGAAATTTACATTCTAGACTAAAAATAGGCAAAAAATATATAAATACAGATATAGATAGGGTGGAGGAGATAACAAAGAGACTCATGTCTGAAGCTTCAAAGTTCCAGGTTCAATTCCTCACACACCATAAACTATAGCCAAGCAGTGCTCTCATAAAGGAAAAAAACCTTATTAACAGATATAGATAAATAGATAAGTAATTATAGATACATAGTCAACCTCTACCTGTCACCTGGGGAGAACTATTGTGGTTTCTGCTCGAAGGGGTGGGGACACAGAACTCTGGTGGTGGGAACCGTGTGGAATTATTATCTTGTTATTTTGTAAATCACTATTAAATAACTAATAAAATAATACAAAAGAAATGGATACTCTAGTCAGATGACCCTCAGGTGAACTGTTTTTGTGATTTAAGAGCTGAGCACTGGAGCTGGAGAGAGAGCTCCACCGGTAGTGTGTATTCCATGTATGCAGAGGCCCGGGTTCCATCCTCAACACTTTCTATTATGGATTAATGCTCTAGTATCTGTTTCTTAGGAAATTTTCTTAAAAAAAAAAAGTAGGGAGTCGGGCAGTAGAACAGTGAGTTAAGCGTAGGTGGCACAAAGCACAAGGACAGGCTTAAGGATCCCGGTTCAAGCTTCCAGCTCCCCACCTGCAGGGCAGTCGCTTCACAAGTGGTGAAGCAGGTCTGCAGGTGTCTGTCTTTCTCTCCCCCTCTTTGTCTTCCCCTCCCCTCTCCATTTCTCTCTATCCTATCCAACAACAATGACATCAATAATAACTACAACAATAAAACAAGGGCAACAAAAGGGAATAAATAAATATTTAAAAAGTAAAGCATCATCTTTCCCCAAGTTTCTCATAACATTAATATGTTATAAAACTGTACACATATGATACAAAACAGTCAAGTCTAAAGTGGTCTTTGGGGTGGTGAGAATTAATTAATTAATTAATTTTTACCAGCGCACTGCTCAGCTCTCGTTTATGGTGGTGCAGGGGTTTGAATCTGGGACACTGGAGCCTCAGGCATGAGAGTCTCTTTGCATAACCATTAGGCTATTTACCCCGCCCTGAGGGGCTAGTTTTGTAATGATTGCTTAATCTCCCAGTCTCTCTGCCTGTGCAAGGATCTCCAGAGATCATTTTTCCCTAGAATAAATATCTAGGAATTTTTGTTTATCTTATGTCAACTTTCCTTGATCATTGCATTTCTTGGCTTTCTTTTCTTCCCCATCTCTTGTTGTCCTGTCTTGGGAGTCGCTGTAAATAACGTCCAGTTAAAACTACTTGGGGGGGGGAGGGTCGGGTGGTAGCTCATCAGGTTAAGCACACATGATGCAAAGCGCAAGGACCAGTGTAGGGATCTCGGCTTAAGCCACTGCATCCCACCTGCAGGCGGGTCGCTTCACAAGCAGTGAAGCAGGTCTGTAGGTGTCTGTCTTTCTCTCCCCCCCTTCCCTCCTCTCTTGATTTCTCTCTCTTTCCTCTCCCTCTCGATTTCTCTCTGACCTATCAACATCAATGGCAAAAAAAAAAAAAAATTACTTGTGCAGGTAATAAAAGATAAGGAGTTGAAGCAAGGCATTTGTGCTTTTGCAAAAGGGTGTGAAGCCAACAGTGGCAGTCAGGCAGCCCCCCCTCACCCTTCTCCCTTCTTTTATCCTGACCCAGAATTGTCTCCTTCACCCCTGACCTGGGCTTCAGAGCTCACTATCTCCCCATTGTCTAAATAAGGAAGGGAAGAGAGTCTGATGGTCTCTATTGGAGGATTAGCAAGCAGTGCAAGTAACCATTATCTGACCTAAAGAATACAGAACTACTCACCACAGGTGGCTATAGATAACAATTTATTTAAAAAAGGGGGGCGGGTGGTGGTTCACCTGGTTGAGCGCACATGTGCAATGCACAAGGACCAGGGTTCTAGCCCCCAGTCCCCACCTGCAGGGGGGAAGCTTTACAAGTGGTAAAGCAGGTCTGTCGGTGTCTCTGTCTCTCTTCCTCTCCATTACCCCTTCACTCTACATATCTGGCTGTCTCTATCAAATAAATAAAGATAAAAAACTCAGTGTTTTAAAAAGAATAAATTAAAAATATTTTTGTACTAAATGATTGTTCTATTCACGTTCCTTTGAAGAGAAGACCGAATCATCTCTTATAGGAGTGATCATTACTCTTTTAGATATGAACAATGCTCGAATTCTGGAGCGTGTCTCTCCCACGCTTGTATGCAGAAAACTCAATGAGCATCAGGCTGTGCTTTCCTTTGTTACTTCATTCCTTAATTCCACACCTTACCACATTAGGTTGTACAGAGGGATATGATTCACCTACTGTGTTGGGAGTAAAGAAAATTACGTAATAGAGGAAAACGTAAGCCCTGCCTTATCTGTCTTTATGCCCATTGCCCAAGGAAAAGCTCTCCAAGACTGGAAGCTTTGTGAAAAGGTTTCTTTGTGGACACAACGTGGGGTTTTTCCTTGCTCCTCTGTCTTCAGCTCCACATTTCTCAGCCACTTGTCTTCTTCTTCATTCCTATACTCTGTGAACCTTTAATTTTCTCTTGAGAAACACCTATTCAAAAGGACATGTCATTTTTCTTTACCACCTGATCTCTAAACATAATAATTAATATCCCTACGTAACTGTAGAACTTTTCAGGTGTTTCACAGATTTGGAGAGTAGTTGGGTTTACATAGGTTTGACTTTTTTTTTTTGGAGAGAGAGATTGTGAGGAAGAGCAAGAGAGAGGCCAGAACACTGCTCAGCTCTGGCTTATGGTGGTACTGAGGGATTGAACCTGGCATTTTGGAGCCTCAGTCAAGAAACTCCTTTTAATATAACCATTATTCAATCTCCCTGACCCTGCAGAGGTTTGATAGTTCATTTTACTCCTTCACTGGGTATGTCTTTCTTGTATATTGTTATAAGCATGCCTATTAGGACTTGAAAAGCTAAGAATTTCAAAGGAAATATTTGTATATATTTTATCAGTCTTATAACTGGATGGCCTACACATCAGAAGTTTATTTTTCATAGTTCTGAAGGCTGGAAGTCCAAGATAGGGATGTGAGCATGGAAAAGGCCCTCTTTTTGGATTTCAGTTAGTTTCTGTCTTTGTCTTCATGTGGCCTTTTCTTGATGTGTTCAAATGGAGAAAGGGAGAAAGCAAGAGAATAGGGAGAGAGATTTATTTTATTTTAGAAAGATAAACAATCCTATCAGATTGGGAATCCCAATTTTGAAAAAGATTTTATTTATTTATTTATTTATTAGAGAGATAGGAGGGGAGAGAGAGGAGAGAGAGAGAGAGAGAGAGAGAGAGAGAGGATAGAGAGCCAGACACCACTCTGGTATATGTGCTACTGAAGATTGAACTTGTGAACTCATGCTTGAAAGTCCAACAGTTTATCCACTGTGCTACTTCCTGGATTATATGGGATCCCAGTTTTTAGGCTTCATTTAACCTTAATTGCCTTATAAAAACCCTGTCTGCAAATACAGTAATGTTGGGGGCTAATCCTTAACACAGAAATTTTTTGGGGGGTCAGGGAGGGAATAAAAATCCTGTCCATAGACAGTCACACTTTAAATTCTTTTCTTTTCATCTTTTTTTCTCTTTCTAATTGTTGACTTGTAGATTAAGCAAATTCTGTGTGTATACTGTATTTTTCAGTGACGTTCTGTTCAGAAGACCTACAATCAGCAGTTACTTTTTTTAAATTAGTGATTTAATAATGATCCATGGAAACCAGGCGGTAGTGCAGCGGGCTAAATGCGCATGGTGCAAAGCACAAGGACAGGCATAAAGATCCCGGTTCGAGCCCCCAGCTCCCCACCTGCAGGGTGATTGCTTCAGCTTCACAAGTGGTGAAGCAGGTCTACAGGTGTCTTTCTCTCCCCCTCTCTGCCTCCCCTCCTCTCTGGATTTCTCTGTCCTATCCAACAACAACATCAGTAATAACAATAATAATGATAAACACCAAGGACAACAAAAGGGAAAAAATAGCCTACAGGAGCAGTGGATTCATAGTGTGGGTACCAAGTCCCAGTGATAACCCTGGAGGCAAACAAACGAATAAAAAAAATAATGATCCACAAGATTGTGAAATAAGGGGTGCAGTTCCATACAGTTCCCACTACCAGAGTTCTGTCTGTGTCCCATCTCCTCCATTGGAAGCTTCCCTATTCATCCCTCTGGGAGTATGGACCTAGGATCATTGTGGGGTGCAGAAGGCGGGAGGTCTGGCTTCTGTCATTGCTTTTCCACTGGACAAGGGCATTAGCAGGTTAGTTTATACTCCCTGCATATTTCTGTCTTTCCCTAGTTGGGTAGGGCTCTGGGGAAGTGGGGTTCCAGGGTGCATTGGTGAGGTCGTGTGCCCAGCAGTTACTTGGTAGGACGGTGGGTGAACAAAGGGAAAGAAGGGATGGGAGAGCCATCTGGTGAACTTGGATAGGTCAGAGTTATTGTGTGTTACAGGTTTTATTTCTTAGAAGATATGTGTTAGGTATTATTACATTATTCCTCTCTCTTTCCCTATAACATCTTTTAGTGAATGGATCACTCACCGTCTGACTTGCAGTACTCATCTAAGGAATATATTGATAATTTCAAGTGAAGTAGGTACTTGAAAATCTAGACTGTCTTATTAGTGTGCTTGCAATTACTTAATATATTATGAGAATGTTTAATTGCTCTTTGCAAGTCTTCTTGGCTATATTCAATGCTGAAACGTGTTCTTTGAAAAGTGCTCTATTAGTGGGACTGGGTGGTAGTGCACCTGGGTAAGTGCACACGTTACAAGGTTCAGGCCCCTGTTCCTCACCTGAAGGGGGAGACTTCATGAGTGGTGAAGGAGGATTTCAGGTGTCTCTCTCCTTCTCTATCTCCCCCTCCCCTCTCAATTTCTCTCTGTCTCTATCCAATGATAAGTAAGTAAAAATATTTTTGAAAAGTGCTTTGCTAGTTTACTTAGCATATGCAGAAATTAATTTTTTTAAAAAATGGGCCAGAGTTGTATAACTTAGAGTCATCACAGTTTCAAAATAATTAGCCTTCACTGATAAACACAGGCACTTTGCTTTAATATACATATATATATGTGTGTGTGTGTATATATATCTGCATATATATATACAATAATTTATTGCAAGCCTATACACTAGCTTGTATTATTATCCTCATTTTTGTTGATGAAATTACTGTTTAGAGCAGTTAAGCAACTAGGCAAATACCACGTAACTATAAAATGACAAAGTCAGTCAGGAATTGAACCACAGCTAATGGAACCATTTTCTTAACCTTTATAAAATTAGGAACAGGGAGGGAGAACGCAAGGTGAAACTTGGGCGGGGCATAGTGCACTGCAGGAAAGAAAAGGACTAGTGGGGGGTGAAACAGCTCCCATGGGTAGTGCACTGCTTTGCTGTATGTGTGAGACCCAGGTTCGAGTTCAGCCCCCACTGCATTGAAAGAAATTTGCACCAAAGTAAAAGACTCTGGGGTGGTTTGGGGGGAGAGTACAGGTCCTGGAAAAGATGACAGAGGACCTAGTGGGGGTTGTATTGTTATGTGGAAAACTAAGAAATGCTATGCATATTCAAACTATTGTATTTACTGTCACCTGCAAAACATTAATCCTCCAATAAAGAAATTAAGAAACAAAAGAAAAGAAAAAAGAAAGGAAAGATGGGAGGGAGAAGGGAAGGAAAGAAGGAAGCTTTGTGGTCCGGGAGGTGACACAGAGGGTAAAGCATTGGACCCTCAAGCATGAGGTCCTGAGTTTGATCCCCAGCAGCACATGTACCAGAGTCATGTCTGGTTCTTTCTCTCTCCTCCTATCTTTCTCATAAATAATAATAAAATAAAATAAAATAAAATAAAATAAAATAAAATAAAATAAAATAAAATGAAGGAAGCTTTGACCAGAACCAAGCACAGAGTGGGGATGGCAGAGTAGAGGTTTAAGCTCAGTCTTTAGCTCATGTGGGAAAGTTGGCTTCTGGAAGGAAGCTTAACAGTGAAATCTAAAATCACCTCCATCCCCACATGACTGTCAATTGAAGATATGAATGGTTTTATAGCTCCTGGTACCAGCCCTGCAAGGGGAAGGAGCTGGAGATGCCCCATGGAGAGGTCCTAAAAAAAAAAAAAAATCAGTGTTGTGGTCTCTTTCTGTCTCTGTTTCTCAAAAAAAAAAAAAAATTTTTTTTTTTTTTAAACAAAGGACTCTGGGAAGGAGAGGGAAAGAGGAGCTGGAAGAGAACCTTGGGGTCCTGGTTTTATGACTTTGTAAAAGGACCTTGGTTGTGTGTCCTTTGTTGTGAGAATGGTCTGCAAAGAACTTTCACGGAGAGATGAGAAATGGTACCCAGGAGTCAATGATGGTAAACTATTAACATCCCCCCATAAAAATGGTAAAAAAAAAAAATTCAGAGTTCAGTGATAGAAGAATGCTCACATGTATCATAACTTCACCACAATTTAATGTTATGTAGCCACTGAAAATTATGTACCCAAATAATTTTTATAGACTCTGGAGAATGCTTGTATTTTAGTAATAAATAAAAGAATCAGATACACACCAATGTGATTTGATGCATGCAATATGATCTCAGCTGTACATAAAAATCAGTATGTATGGGCAGTGATAGAAAAGGGAGTCAATATATATGACAATCCCCCATTATCCACGGGGGAGACCCCGAATCTTCTTCTTCTAGCATTTGCCCTTCTTCCATAGCCAGTCAACAGCATCAGGTTGAAAGCTGTCAGGAGCTGCTTGTTGCTGGCTTTGAAAGTCACTGGGATCCATGTGGATTCAGTCAGCTAGGAAGGATCGTCAGTTTCCCCAATGAATGGGTACTCACGGGATGCACCACGAGAAGGTCCGAATAATTGTCTGAATACATGGATACATGTCCATGGTTCTACATATAATGCTATGTTTTTCTTTTTGTCCGTCTGTTTGATCAGAGCTCTAGCACGTTATGATTGGGCCCTCCTCAATCGCTATCGAACAGGCAGGCCATGGCCGGTGCGCCGCTATGTTCCACAGCTGGGGAGCCAGAGACGACCCGAACTGCCCCTGCGGCTACAGACAATGACCCACATAGTCAACGACTGCCACCTCTCCAGATTCAAAGGAGGTCTCGAAACTTTACATCAGGCTCAACCTGACGCTGTTGACTGGCTACGGAAGAAGGGCAAACGCTAGAAGAAGAAGAATCAGAGCTCTATTCAGTTCTGGCTACTGGTGGTGCCAGGGATCAAACCTGGGAACTTTTCTATGCAAATCCCCTGAACTATCACTGTGTTATCTCCCTAACCTTGTTTTCTCTTACTCAGACATACTTATGAAAAAGCTTAATTTATAAATTAGTTGCAGTGAGATATAATAATAAAATAGACTAATTATAACAATATACTATAATTATAATTATGCAAATGTGGCCTCCCACTCTCTCTTCCAAAATACTTTATTGTAGTAATATCTTCATTCCTTTGTTGACTGGATAACAGATACCATGAGAAGCTAACCTGAGAATAAGGGAATCCTACTGTGGAAGCATTAAAATGTTTGTCTCTAAATATTGTAGAAATACAGGTAATTTTTTATAGTCTTTTTACTAGGCATTTTTATAATGAGTTGTATTACTTTTACAACCAGAAAAGTGGCAGTAAAATATTTGGTAGTGACAGTAGATAAGGGGAAATATAAAGATTTGATTTCTGTGATTAAAGGTGTAAGGCCCATTTAATAACTGCCAGATCCAGTAAAGGTACAAACCATTCTTGTTAGGGATTTGTTTCTCATGTGTATGACTATCAGATGTTCAGACACAATGTAATACTCTCCTGATTGTTGTGCGTGCTCTCTCTCTTTTATTTTTTCCCTACCTTATGTTGGAGATAAAGCAGAAAGTGAGTGTTTCTCATTGGGAAGTTGGCATTTGAACGAGTTTGCTGATTTTCACAGCATAAAGAAGATAAAAGGAGTTACCAAGCAATTTTTTTTCCCACCTAAGAATGTTGGTCCCACTCTAACAATTGGAATTGATTGAACTCCAGTGCTTGCAAATTTAAAAGCCTAACACAGGGGATCTGCTCGCTCTGAATTTTACAAATCAATGGTTAAACTCAAAACAACAGCCCATTACAGAGCACCTTAATGTTGATCTGTTGGGTGAGATAAATACTTGTAAACAAGCATTTTCAGCAGTGAGCTACTATAACAACACCATGAGATCTGTACACGGATGTTAACATTTGCATAAAACTATAAAGGTAGGGCAAAGAAAATAAAGAATAAAAATAAAGAATAAAAATTGCCCATGAAAGTAAAGTCTTTTTTTTTTTTTTTTAGGGCTCCTGTCCATTAAACATTTTGTCTTGCTTTCTATCTTACTACATTTCAGCCACCAAGTTGCAGATGCTACTATAATTTTAGCCTGATTTCCCTGGCAGATGACCTCATCAGTGTGCCCCAGAATTTCCCCTTTTCAAAGTCCTGTCTCATTAGGGAAAGATAGAAACAAGCTGGGGGTACAGATCCACCTGCCAATGCCCATTTCCAGTGAAGAAGCAATTCTAGAATTCAGGACTCCCATTTTCTGCACCCCATAAAGAATTTTGGTCCATAACTTCCAGAGGGATAGATATTAGGGGAAGATGATCAGAGGGCTCTGAACTCTTAATTCTATCAGGATCAGGACCCAGACAAAGAAGAGGGGGAAATAAAGACACTCAGAAGCAGTAGACTTAGAAAAGAAGAGAAGGCAGGACCATTAAAAAATGTGTGTGTGTGTGTGTGTGTGTGTGTGTGTATATATACATATATATATATATATATTTATAGAAATAATAGTCATCCCATATCTGTGATCTTAGGAGAACTAATGCAGTTTCCAATAGATGGAGAGGGGGCATAGAATTCTGGTAGAAGGAAAGGTATGGCGTTATACCCCTGTTGTCTTATAATTTTGTTAATATTAAATTACTAATACTTTTTAAAAAAATGGCCAGAGTGGTGAAACTGTATTAAGTTAAAGTCCCAGGATTGGGAGTGGGGTGGGAAAGTAGGGGTAAATATAAATTCAGCAAATTTAAATAGTTTGATGTCGGAGTCGGGTGGTAGTGCAGTGGGTTAAGCACATGTGGTGCAAAGCGCAAGGACTGGCTGAAGGATCCTTGTTTGAGCCCCTGGGTCCCCATCTGCAGGGTAGTCACTTCACAGGCGGTGAAGCAGGTCTGCAGGTGTCTATCTTTCTCTCCCCCTTCTCTGTCTTCCCGTCTTCTATTTCTCGTTGTCGTATCCAACAATAATGACATCAATAACAGCGATAACCACCCTCGAGGGAGGATTTCTTTTCAATGAAAAAAAATGAGTCTTCTGATCCATATTCTTGTTTTGTTTTTGATATTTATTTATTAATGAGAAAGATAGGAAGAGAGAGAGAGAAAGAAAAAGACATCATTCTGGTACATGTGCTGCTGGGGATTGAACTCAGGACCTTATGCTTGAAAGTTCAATGATTTATCCACTGCTCTACCTTCTGGACAGCCTGATGCATATTCTCAAATAATGTTACCATTCCTCCACATCAGAGTCATTTACTATGAGTTTAGATCGCATTATTATTATTATTATTATTATTATTACCTGTGAAGCAAGTACGCTGTTGGTATTTGGTTAGTTAGTATGGCTCAGGAAACCTGTAATGCACTGTACTTGATGAATGAAGTGCTAAGTAGCCTTTCACCTGATGATCACAGCAATTGTTAGTATATTATTTACAGAATCTGTTATTTGGCAAATCTAAGCCTTCATCTTAAGTCTGGATTTTTTTTTTTTTTTTACTTACTTTTACTTACTGAGATTAGACAAATTGGAGGGAAATACTTTTTTTTGGTGAAAATACTTAAAACATCTATTAAGGAGACTGTATCTGGGCCAGGCAGCAGCATGACTAGTAGGGTGTACATATTGCCATCTCAAGTTCCGGGGTTCAAGCCTTACCTGCAGGGGGAAAGTTTTGTGAGTGATGAAGCAGTGCTGCAGGTCTCTCTCTCTCTTTCTCCTTTACCTTCTCTATCTCCCTCTTTTCTCTCAGTTTCTCTCAATTCATATTGGAAAAAAGAATAAGAAGAAAATACATTATCTACATGAGATCAGTAATTTTACATAAACATTATGTGTAGAAGTTACTGGGTTTCATTCAGTAAACTAAAGGTCCTTAACACTTCACAAATAATCTTTGATGTTGTTATTTCCCATCTCATCAATTAGCAGGGTTTTTTTAAAGTAAAATATAATAAATGTGAAACATGAGAGCAATGGAAAAATGAAATTAAAGATAAAAATAGAATTATATTTTTATTTATTGACCTAATTTATTTATTTATTTATTTATTTATTTACCAGGGTTATTGTTGGGCTCTGCACATTGACTTCACCACTTCTACTCCTGGTGGCCATTCCTCCTTCTTCCTTCCTTCCTTCCTTCCTTCCTTCCTTCCTTCCTTCCTTCCTTCCTTCCTTCCTTCTCATAGAGGGTGAAAGGCAGAGAGAGAGATAGAGAAAAGACAGGGAGAGAGGGAGGAGAGACATCTGCAGCACTGTTTTGCTGCCTATGACATTTCACCTTTGCAAATGGGAACAAGGGGCTTGAACCTGGGTCCTTGCACATAGTGGCAAAACAATACAATATCCAAGAGAGTTATTTTGCTCTCCCCACATATTTTTATTGAAACTTTCAGCATACATACATTGTTTAAACTTTCTGAAAAGTCTGCAATCCTTTTTATTTGGTGGATCCAGGACTTCAGGCATGTGTGACTTCACTGCTCTGAGCCACTTTTTCAGAGGTGGGGGTGGGGGGGATAAAGAATAGCACCTGGGCTGCCTCCTTTGCTAGAACATGTTTCATAGGACGTAAACCTGGGGCACAGGCGTGGCAGTTCCGGCCCTCTACCCAGTGGGGGCGTGCTCCCGCTCCCTCTCCCTCTCTCCGAGCTATCTCTCCAGCTGTGTGCACCCCCCCTTTTTTTGTATTTACCTTCCATGAACCCCCCAACAAATCTCAGATCTATAGCAGTGTGCGGAAATCTTTAGTGTTAATGGTGGCTTTGCCCACTCCTCTCCATGCCCCATATTGCTGGGCATCCGATTATGGAGTAGAGTTCACCATCATTTCACTACCACCGAGAAAGCCTGGAGATGATTAAATCTGTGCGGTGCTGAGTCTTGTCCTATTACTTACAGTTATCCTTGTATTTATAAACAAGCTGACTCTTTTTCCCCAGTTTTCATGGTTTCAGGCGATCATCCCCACCAATGTATGGTCCCATGTCAGGGGATTTTGTGAACAGCAGGCTCAGCTCAGCCAGGAAAATTATCCCAGAGTGTTTATATCGATCTGGGTAAAGCAGCTCATGGCTCCTGCAGCGTGTATGACAGTCATAGTCCCAACGATGAAGTTGTAATTGCCGACGCTGAATCCCTTGCTGTGGCTTGTGTAGAAAACTTAATCTCTTTCCTTTATTTTCCCCCCAGTTCCAAGCTGAAATTTCAGGTCAGCTCCAGATTTAGAATTCATTCAGGATTTCAAAGCTGCTTCTTTGCCCAGTTAGGATCATTGATTCTAATGCCCGAGGATGTGGATGTAGTTCATAGCCTAAGTCTGCAGGGGAGAAGAGATGGTTTCAGTTGCTTGGTCTTTTACAGAGGTAGAGATCACTGGGATATTCTTCTGTTTCTTAGCATAGTCAGCATTGTTATTGATTGCCAGTGATGAGGAGTTGGCATTTCTCCAGGTTCTTCTGTTTTCAGGCATCATTTTCTGCCTTGAGGACCCCTTCCCCCCAATAGCAGCTACAGCCCACGACCCAGGCTGAGGTCCAAGTAAACCCTCTGTGATGCATGTTTGTGAGTCTGTCTCTGCTGGCCCTTGTAGTCTCTCTCATTCTTGTATAACTTCTGCCCCTCATTCAGGGAATTGCTGGAAATTCAAATGTCTTCCTAGAAGTTGGAGCTTGGGTTTGATCTATCAGCTCCTTTTTGTTATTGTTTACACACACAATCTTTGTAACTAGTGGCCAAGACATGGGAAGCCCATCTGGTAAAGCTGCAGCTACTGGGAGCCCCTTATTCTGGACTGGAGGCACATAGATGGAGATTTTGGGGAGAGAATGAACGGGGAGGGAAGAGAGGAGTCCTGCTTCATGATCCAACCCAGATGCCAGCCAGAGACTGGCAGCTACCTTGGCTGTTTTCCCAAAGTAGGCATGATCTCCATTGAAGCATCCAGCAAGGGGACTTGGAAGGAACCATGGAAACTACACCTGATAGAACTAATCAACTAATCTGTGGTGTTTAGAAATCAGCTTTTGGGTTGCCATTGTGGAGGGAAGAGTCTGGGAGGGGACTTAGAGGGAGAGGGGACTTCCTGAGGTGCTGATAACCTTTTCTCCTGGACAATAGATTGGTTATACAGTTGTGTTTGATTTTTGAACTTTTGAATTTGTGATTTTACTGAGCTGTACATTTAACATTTGTATACTTTTAGGGCCTGGGTAATGGTGAATCTGCTTGAGCACACACAGTGCACAAGGACCCAGGTTCAAGCCCCCAGTCCCTATCTGCAGGGAGAAGCTTCATGAATATAAAGCAGTGCTGCTGCTGTGTCTTTCTCTTCCTCTCAATTTCTCAATCTCCTCTGCTCAATTTCTCTCTGTCCTATTACAATAAAGTAAAAGGTTTGTATACTTTCCCATTTCTGTGCTATACTTTTGTTAATATTTATTTATGTTTTATTAGGGAAAGACTGGCTTATAAGACAGTTGTCATATGGGTATAATTTCTCATCCTTCCACTTAATTAATTTTTTATTATTAGTGATTTAATATTGACTTACAAAATTATAAGATAACAGAAGTATAGTTCCGTATCATTTCTACCACCAGAGTTCTGTGTCCCTGTCCCTTAAATTGGAAAGTACAATGGTTCTCCCAAGGTCACAGATATGGGCTGACTATTATTTCTATAACTATCTGACTATCTACAGATATATTTGCCCACTTTTTCCTCTATGGTCCTAACTTCTCTTCCTTTCTGAGTCACACCTACACCTACTACTGCTTCGGAATGTCTCTCTTTCCTTTTTCTTCTTTTCTCTCTGAGTCCTGATTGGATTGGGGTTTGGAGCCCTCTAGCCATCTTCTCCTATAACTAGATTTTTTTTTTTAAACTGCACTCCTGGGGCTCCTGAGATCACTCACCTGGGAAGTCTCCTACTTTCCCATGCACATTGCCCAGGTCTCAATCTTTGCTGCACCGAGTAAGAATACTACACCACTGGGGGAGGTTTCGGTGCTGTGTTCTCTCCCCTCAGTGTCTATCTGATCAGACAAGATTGATCTTGTTGAGGTGGTATGGCTATAGACTGTTGTTGTTGACTCTTGAAGAAGTTGGCATAGAGCAGTGAAACTTGGCAATAACAAAAATGTATTGCAATCAAGCATGCAAAGGCAGTATTGTATCAAAGCAAAGGACTCTGGGGAAGGAGGGCAGGGAGGGGGGGCCAGGAGAGGGAGCGGCTTGGGGGTTCTGGTGTATGATGGTGGGAAAGGACCTAAATTGGGGCTGAGAATATTTTGCCGACATTGATCATGAGGAGATAAGAGATTGTACCCATGTTTCGACAACTGTATTGTAAACCATTAACTCCAACAAAATTATTCAAAAAAGGTATTCTTTAAAAAAAACAACAACACAAGCTTGTTAATTTCTGTGCAGGTTATTTTTACTTTCTAAATTTATTTATTGGATAGAGACAGAAGTCAAGAGGGGAAGGAGAAACAGAGGGAGAGAGATAGAGAGACACCTGCATCACTGCTTTACCACTCATAAAGATTTCCCCCTGCAGGTGGGGACCAGGGACTTGAACCTGGGTCCTGGCACATTGTAAGATGTGCACTCAACCAGATGTGCCACTGCCCAGCCCCTCCTGTTCATTTCTGAATGTTGACATTGACAGGTGACAGAAAGGTAAAAGTCATTTTCATTTTCTGAGTATTTATATTAATTTTTTTGAGCAATCTGAATATTTCTACCATTTGCCAGTAAATTTAAGACACTTATTTTTAAACTTTGTTATTAATAGTATAAGACTGTAAGTTGACAGTGTATAGCTCCACACCACACCCACCACTAACCTTCTGTATCTCCACCCTTCCACCTCCCAGAGATAACCACCAGAGTTCTCAAAAGTCTTACAGTTTGCTTGCTTCTGTTTTTTTCCCCAAGTTTATGTGAATCAGATCTCTAGATTCCACGGATGAGTGAAAACATCTGGTAGTTGTCTTTTCTCTCTTTACTTATTTCGCTAAACAGAATCACCTTCAGTTCTATACATTTTATCCCAAGGGACACAATATCATCTTGTTTGATTGCAGAGTAGTATTACATCAAATATATGTTCCATAACTTCTTTATCCAGTCATCTGATGATGGACATCTAGGCTATTTCCACACTTCCACACTTTGTCTACTGTGGATAATGCAGCTCTGAACATAGAGGTGCACATGTCCCTTCAAATTAGTGCTTGAGTGTCCATTGAATAAATGCCTAAGAGTGGTATTGCTGGGTCATAAGATACTTCCATTTTTATTTGTCTAAGGTGGGTCACTTATTTTGAATTGAATATGGCAAACTTTGCCTTTCATGGGGATAAACTTTTACACTATCTTCTTTTGCCTTCATCTTTATTTTGCTATCTCAGAATCTTGGCATTTGTCAAGTAGTATCTTCTAGAACAGCAGCTCTTAAAATGTGACCAGGGGATCTCAAGAATCTTTTTGGGCCTCTACAAGGTCCAAATTCTTTTTGCAATTATACTGATGTTACTTTATTTTTTTAAATTTCTTTATTGGGGGATTAATGGTTTACAGTTGACAGTAAAATACAATAGTTTATATATGTGTAACATTTCCCAGTTTTCACATAATAATTCAACCCCCACTAGGTCCTTGTCTGCCATCATGTTCCAGGACCTGAGGCTCCCCACCCCACCCCACCCACACCCCTGAGTTTTTTACTTTGGTGCAACAAACCAACTCCAGTCCAGGTTCTGCTTAGTGTTTTTTCTGTCTGATCATGTTTTTCATTTGTTTTTCCACTACTGCCATAATGTGTGATGATGTTATTGTTCTGACAACCAATGAAACATGTGTTCATGTACCTTTAGCATATTCTGTGTAATACCAGCCTTAATTTTAAATGTGATAAATTTCAATGTCATTTCCATAAACTGCAGTTCTTTAGGGTCTTCAATAACTATAATCTGTTCTGAGACCAAAGGTTTGCAATGAAATGCAGAGACACTTTGACCATAAGACCTTAGGAGATTTTCTTTTTAATTATCCAATGTCTGGTATGTATAGTGATCCAACAAGAATCTTGAAAAGAAATAGATTCTACTGTGAGCTTCCAGAAGAAATGTAACCTTGCCAGTACCTTGACTTTGGAACTTTTGCACTCCAAAAACTGTACAATAATGCCTTAGTGTTGTTTGAAGTCACTAAGCTTGTGATAAAATTACAGCTCCAGTAGGAAATTTACAAAGACTTGTTGCAGAAGAAACAACTATTTGTTGAGTATCTGCTGTGTGCCAGGGATGGAGCAAGATTGCTCCATCAATGATAAGAAAACCTAGGATTAAATCCCAGATTGCCTGAATTCTGACTGTTTTCACTAACCTGTTTCTCCACCCAGAATAAAATGTTACACTCTGGTAAGATTGTTATTGGAAACCTGAGTTTCTCTGGGGACAATCTGCAAAGCCTAGGTGCATAATTCTTGCTTCATAGTTCATCATAGCTAAGGTTCTGATGCCACACTCCTCCTGGGCCTCAATGTGGCTACTAATTGTCTACTTGAAGTGTAGATAGTAGCATAAGTAACCTTACAGTCATACAGTGTGTTCCAGTTAAAACTTATTTCCCCCCCCCCATATTACTCCATTTATTTCTAACTAGGAACTAACCCTCAATTTTTTAAAAAAAATATTTATTTATTTCCTTTTTGTTGCCCCTTGTTTCCATTGTTGTAGCTATTATTGTTGTTGATGTCATCGTTGTTGGATAGGACAGAGAGAAATGGAGAGAGAAGGGGAAGACAGAGAGGGGAGAGAAAGATAGACACCTGCAGACCTGCTTCACCACCTGTGAAGCAACTCCCCTGCAGGTGGGGAGCCGGGGGCTCGAACCGGGATCCTAACCGGTCCCTGTGCTTTGTGCCACCTGCGCTTAACCTGCTGCACTACCATCCGACTCTCATACCAACTCTCAATTTAACTGAAGCATGTTCATTTATTTACTTTTGAAAAGAAACCATCTGAATGTCATGCTGTTTCATGAGAAGGAAATTCTTCAAGAGTCTTATTCAAGATAAGATGATTAGCTTTTTCTTTTTAAAAAATATTCTTTTAATTTATAAAATGGAGATATTGACAAGACCATAGGATAAGAGGGGTACAAGTCCACACAATTCCCACCACCAGAACTCCCTATCCCTTCCCCTCCCCCTTGAAAGCCTTCCTATTCTTTATCCCTCTGGGAGCATGGACCCAGGATCATTGCGGGGTGCAGAAGGTGGAAGGTCTGGCTTCTGTAATTGCTTCTCTGATGGACATGGGCATTGGTAGGTCAATCTATATTCCTAGCCTGTCTCTCTTTCTCTCTCTCTCTCTCTCTCTCGTGGGTTGGGGCTCTGAGGAGGCCGGGTTCCAGGACACATTGGTGGTGTTCTCTGCCCAGGGAAGTCAGGTTGGCATCATGGTAGCATCTGGAAGCTGGTGGCTGAGAAAGAGTTAAGATATAAAGCAGAACAAATTGACTTATCATGAACCGAAAGGCAAGAATATTGCAGATGAAGATTTGGAGTCTCCGTTTTGGAAAAAGCTGGTAAGTCTATTTTAGGTATATTCCAAGGGGCCTGTGACTTCATTAGTTTTTGCCTGACAGCTAACATGCAGGTAGACCCAAAGTATTGTCTGGGGAGAAGGTGTCACAGTTGGTATTAGCTTTCTTTTATTCGATGCTGAAATGTGCTGATTCTTCTAATTTTTTTTTTTTTTTTCCTCCAGGGTTATTGCTGGGCTCGGTGCCTGCACCATGAATCCACCTCTCCTGGAGGCCATTTCTCCCCCTTTTTGTTGCCCTAGTTGTTGCAGCCTCATTGCGGTTATTATTGCCATTGTTGACGTTGCTTTGTTGTTGGATAGGACAGAGAGAAATGGAGAGAGGAGGGGAAGACAGAGAGAGAGGGGAGAGAAAGATAGACACCTGCAGACCTGCTTCACCGCCCGTGAAGCGACTCCCCTGCAGGTGGGGAGCCCGGGCTCGAACCGGGATCCTTACTCCCGTCCCTGCGCTTTGCGCCACGTGCACTTAACCCACTGCGCCACCGCCCGACTCCCTGATTCTATTAATTTAAAGTTGAATAGTTGACTACTTGATATTGACCTTGAGTTTATCTGTGGGAATATTTCAAACCAGGATTGATTTTTAAAATGGTTTTAAGGCAAGGAATTTATGATAAATGAAGCTTTCTTTGGGAGGTTGCTTGCATGTCGACAAAGTAAAATAATAACAGAAAATATTCAAATATTAAGAGATGTGAATTAGGTGCTTTAGAAATATTTATTTAGACATGATCTGGGAGGTGGCACAGTGGACTATAAAGCACTGGACTCTCAAGAATGAGGTCCTGAGTTCAATCCCCAGCAGCACATCTACCAGTTTGGTTCTTTCTCTATCTTCTCCTATCTTTCTCATAAATATATAAATAAATTTTTTTTTTAAAAAAGAAAGAAATATTGATCTAGAGGAGCATATTGATGATAGATAGCATGCATGGTATCTTCGTCTTCAATTTGCTTTCCTGCTTTCTTTTCTTCCTCTCTGTTCCAAATTGTTCCAAGAGTATATGTCAGTCATTTTTTTTTATAGTTATGTACATTTTCTTATTTTCTTTTATTTATTTGATAGATATTGAGAGGGAAGAGGAAGATAGATAAAGTAAGAGAGAGAGACCTGCAACAACACTGTTTCACTGCTTGCAAAGCTTTCCCTCTGCAGGTAGGGACTGGGGACTTGAACCTGGGTCCTCATACATTATTACATGCATTCACCACAACCCAGCCCATAGTCATTTCTGAGTGGACATTAGGCCAAGTCTAGAGCCCACTCTGTCTTTGAACTTGGCACTGCAACTATAGTCCCTGTGGGAGATACTTGCATGGAAGATGAGGCTGGGCTCCTGCACACAGTTTTTTTCTGTTTGTGTTTGGTGGCAGCATTCTGCATGGATTCCTACACCTAGTGCACTGTGCTTGTCTCAAAGGGCTGAAAACTTTCCTGTGTAGTTTTTGTCCAAGGAGTATTGGTGAGAAGAGGAGTTTTTCTCCTCTTCCTTTGGATTCTTCTTAGGCTGGCCCATCAATCACTTCAGACAGATGGGTAGAAGGAAAACTGAAATTTAATTGCACACATAAAAGGAATCTACATCTACTGGGCTTATGAGGTCAGTGGGGGTAAGATGAGGGTATGTGTCCTGAACTGAGAAGTGAGTCTGGGGCTTCAAGGAGACTTGTCAGAGGGTGACTCACGTGACCAAGATCTGATCCTCTGTAATTGGATTTATTTTCCTGTCAAATAAGGAATATTTTCTGATAGAAATATTACTCCTGTTCAAGAAAAATATGCATTCTGAGTAATGCTTCTGTTTTCATTCTCCTAGGTAGTTAAACGTTTTTGGTAAGCCTTCAGAAACTTGTCTGACCTCTGCTCAAAATAACCTACATGCTAACGTGACTTGATTTGGGGAGGTCTTTGACATTTTTTTTTTTAAATTATTTATTTATTATTGGATAGAGTCAGTGAGAAATTGAGAGGGGAGGGGGGTTAGAGAAAAAGAGAGACAGAGAGATACCTGCAATGCTGCTTCACCACTTATGAAGCTTCCTCCCTGCATGTGGGGATTAGGGGCTTGAATTTGGGTCCTTGTGTACTGTGATGTGTGTGCTTCACCAGGTGCACCACTGCCGGGCCCCTGACTTATTTTTTTCTTTATAACCAGGGCTATTACTAGGGCTTGATGCCTACCTGCACCAAGATCCCACCACTTCCAGAGGCTTTTTTTCTCTTTTTTTGGTAGAGTTAGGCAGGGGGAGAGAAAAAGGAGAGAGATACCTTCAGCTCTGCTCCACAGAAGCTTGTAAAGCTTCCTCTCTACAAGTGGGGTCTACTTCTATACATTCTTATTTTATTTATTTGCTAGAGATAGATATTGAGAGGGAAGGGGAAGATAGGGAGAGATAAAGAGAGATACCTGCAGCCCCACTTCATTGCTTGCAAAGCTTTCCCCCTGCAGGTGGGGACTGGGGACTTGAACCTGGGTCCTCATGCATGGTAATGTGTGTGTTCTACCTGGTGTGCAACCATCTGTCTCCTATCCTTCGCTTCTAAACATAAGAGTTCCCTCCAGATCTCACTCTAGTGGCATAAAAAAATTAAAAAATTAGTGATAAACCCTAAGAAACAAAAAGGGGGAGATGGGATGCTATTTTCTCCTCTAACCTAGAATGAAGTGGGCTAATGCTCTCACTTATGTCAGCTTTTCCATATGCAAGAGAGCAGAGTTTGGGTGAGTGTTGAGAGAAGAACACTGAAGGAATGAATTAGTAGGTGGAAAGTAGGGGAAGCCTTCTCTCTGAGCTAGAGCTACAGCTGCAGGAAAGTCACTATCAGAAGTCCAAATGGGCAGACCTCTAGGAGGCCAATCCAGCTGCAGAGCATTGCCAGGCCAGGGAAGCATGAGGCTTCCGTGCCTTTTCTTTACCTTGACACTAAAACATTAGGACTACGTACTAGTCTTCGGAAATGAACACTGCTTCTCATATTTAAAGTGGCTCTGATCCTGGAGGCCTAAGATATATACTGTCCAGCAGATGCTTAATGCCATGGAATTGCTTCCCCTCCCTGTACGTGTCTAGGGTTGCCAACTGTATCAGTGGAGAGGTGCACTGGAATCTGATGCTTTTCTCTACTAACCTTTCATATTGCCTAAGCTGCCTCATTCTTCCAGCTTTGCATTGAAATCATGGAAAGCACAAAAGCCTGCTGATTTGCATTGTGATGAGATGGATCTGATCACAGCCTTTCAAAGCCGGGGGGATGCAACACAGCAGTGCAGCTACAAGCGCGAATCAATTAGGCGGCCATTAGGTTCAGCCTCTCAGGCGAAGGCATAGTTGACTTCACATGACTTTGTTATATTTGACCTCCCACCGCCAGAGAGAATCATGAGTTATGCAAACTTTCATTTTATTCTAGAGGAGAAATGAATATGGGTCAATAATAAATTTTGTTCCAATACAGTGTTGGTTTCAGAAGAGTTTCTCCCTTTTCTTCTTTCTCTATCAAGAAATCAAACCCTAGCCATAAAAGTAGAGGTTTTTCTACTTAAATGACTCTTTGAAGGGAGCAAAGACTCCCTCTTGAATGTTTGTATTTTAAAATAAGCTTGGGAGATTAGAATTAAATTAGTTTCTCAAAACATGAACTTACATTTAGATTTTTTGGAAAATTAATCTATTTAAAGGGACAATAAGTTAGAGCATATATTCTTGAAAATACAATCATTTTACTTATTCATTTCCCTTTTTAAAATGAGAAAGTCCATTAAATATAGAAACGAGCATGAAAAATACTAGCAATCCATTACCTATATCTTTACTTCTAAGCTTTATTAAAATATTGCACCCATTGTACTTGGTTTTTAAAGAGATGATGCATTACTGATGTAATTGTGACTATGTATATGATTGTCTTACTGTCTCTTTACCCCTACCCTTGCTCTGAGGTCACCATTGTGAAATTACTGTTCATCTTTCTTATAGCTTACATACTTTTACTGTATACACATAGGAACATACAGTCTTATCTTGCATATTGTCTTACTATGCTTATCTTTTTTCAAGTAGATTTTCAAATTCAGTGTTTCAAATAGGGCTTTTAAGACCTGAGGAAGCTGGGACATGTACAGATAACTTCTCTCTTGAGGTTTTTTTAAAAAATATTTTATTTTATTTTTATTTATTTATTCCCTTTTGTTGCCCTTGTTGTTTTATTGTTGTAGTTATTATTATTGTTGTCGTTGCTGGATAGGACAGAGAGAAATGGAGAGAGGAGGGGAAGACAGAGAGGAGGAGAGATAGACACCTGCAGACCTGCCTCACCGCCTGTGAAGCGACTCCCCCTGCAGGTGGGGAGCCGGGGTTCGAACCGGGATCCTTATGCCGGTCCTTGTGCTTTGCGCCACCTGTGCTTAACCCGCTGCGCTGTAGCCCAACTCCCCTCTCTTGAGGTTTTAAGTTGTGTTGCCAGCTCTTCCGATTCTCTATAAACTTCACAAAGAGTGGGTGCGTGCACATTTTTCTGAGAAGTTTATAGCTGTCCAGAAATTTTGACTCCATCTTGACCTCAGAAATCGTCAGAATTTTAAGATTCCACTAATGTACAAAGAGGTCTTATTGCAATACATGAATCATTTACTTAATTTTGTCCTATATGTTCTTCTGTTCAGGTTACAGCTTTTAAAAATGATGCTTAAAAATTATTTATAAAATGGAAATATTGACAAGACTAGAGGATAATAGGGGTACAACTCCAGACAGTTCCCACCACCAGAACTCTGTATCCCGTTCCCTCCCCTGATAGCTTTCCTATTCTTTATCCCTCTGGAAGTATGGACACAGGGTCATTATCGTGCAGAAAGAGGACTCTTTTTCTTTGGGGAAGTCTTCAAGTAAAACTGGTTGAGGATCAATGACTGAAATAAAACTGCAGATACTATAGTAACCACTAGAGGGCACCAGTGCAACTAAAAACAGGAGCCATACTGGCAGAAAATAAAAATGCCAGAGGAGCTGCTTGCGAGATCTTCACATATTTATTTATCTCTGTTTACAGATTCCTACATCAAGCTTCTAATATGTTCTAAAACTTTCATGTGCAAGCTATTTTAATGTTATCAGCCTCGTAAAGCAAATTTAAAGCAGCTCTAAAGGGGTGGTCTTAAATAAATGAAGTATGTGATAGCTAGATTTTGCCTTATCTAGTTTTGGCTGAGTTTTTAAGATGGCAATTTCTGGCCAATTAACTGATGTCTTTACTAATAAAAATAAATAACGTGATTTGGGAGTTTCCATAGAAAAAATTACCCTGTTCACTTAAGACTTTGCTGGAAATGTTTTGTCATCATTCATGCAAATGCTGACTGCGTTCTCTCCTTGGGAGCATCTGGGTCGTTCTTCAGCTTAGTAAGAAAGCTCATCTCTTTGCTTCCTGAAGTTTGTGCTGTGCCTTGCCCATCACCCATCACACTGAGTATAGACAGCTAAAGACGGCAGAGATCAGTTGTTCTCCTCAGTGAGAACTGCTTTAGGGCTTTCTATGTGCTGCCAGTTGTCAATTAAGAGCCAAGAAAAGCCAACCCAAGTGAGTACTCTTACAACAGACAATACAAAAAAAAAATCCTAATAGAGCATTTCTCAGTTTATCTTTTATTTATGATTATTTAATTTTTTTAAACTGCCACCAGGGTTATTGCTGGGGCTTGGTGCTGGCACTATGAATCTACTATTCTTGGTGGCCATTTTTTTCCTTCTGCTTTTGTTGTTGTTGTTGTTGTTAAGATAGGATAGAGAGAGAGTGAGAGAGGATGGGGAGAGAGAGTGATGGAGAAAGATAGATTATCTGCAGACCTGTATCACCGCTAGTGGCTTATGAAGCAGACCTCCTGAAGGTGGGGAGTAAGGAGAGGTTCGAACCTGGGTCTTTATGCTTGGTAACATGTACACTTAACCAGGTGTGCCACCGCCCAGCCCCCAGCATTTTCATTTTGCAAGATATATCTTATTATAAGCCTGGCAATAATTCCTTACAAAGATGTCATTTGTGGCTATTTCTGTTCTATGGATGAAAAAACTGATGCCTAAAGTGTCCTGTGATGTGGATTATCAACGACTTTGGCTGCCTCTTATGATTCATAAGTGAGAGGGCAGAAACTTCTCTGGAGGCTTCTGATTTCTAGTCAACTAGGAGATTCCTCTACTTATTTATATATCTCTTTCCTTATTTGTCTCGGCTGTATTTCTTTTTTTTTTTTTTTTTTTTGAGGGTTAGGTAATTTGTAGCATGGAATTGTCTTCTTTTCTGATCTACTTGCTTTTTTTGTTCTACACCCTTTTCCCCGAGTCATTTTTGATATAGTTTCAGAACTAGCTAATGAAGTCTGTAGTTATATACTGATGCAGTGAATCTATTACACAAAACAAAGGTCACCTTCCATTCAAGAAGATGAGGACACCTATTAATCAATAAAATGAGTATATGAGATGTGAGAAGATGCTAAATATTATAGAAAAATGATGAGGGGTGTGTGTGTGTGCGGTAGCAGCTGTAAGTAGACTGGCCCTACTTCTTCTTCTAGCGTTTGCCCTTCTTTCGTAGCCAGTCATCAGCGTCAGGTTGAACCTGATGTAAAGTTTTGAGACCTCCTTTGAATCTGGAGAGGTGGCAGTTGTTGACTATGTGGGTCATTGTCTGTAGCCGCAGGGGCAGTTCGGGTCATCTCTTGCTCCCCAGCGATGGAACATAGCGGCGCACGGGCCATGGCCTGTTTGATAGCGATTGAGGAGGGCCCAATCATAACGTGCTAGGTCAAAGCCGGGTTGACGCTTGCAGGGGTCTGTGATGAGGTGTTTGTTCTTTACCTCAACTGACTGCCAACTCTGTTTCCAAGAGTCTGGAACAGAGAAGTTCAGTGTAGGCGTAGGGGACCAGATTGGGTGACGAGACGTCAAGCGTTGGACAGGGTGGGTGAAGATATCTGCGTATATTGGCAGGTCCGGTCGAGCGTAGACGTGGGAAATGAACTTAGATGATGCCGCATCCCGACGAATACTGGCCCTACTGAGATGAGAGAGCTGGTCCCACAGGTAACTGAAAGGGCCAGGAGACACCTTATATGGTGGACCTTAGCGTGCATGAGCCCTTGGATTCAGGCCCCTGCACCACAGGGGGACAACATGGGCCACACCAAGGGAGCTCCATGGAAGGTAGAGTGGAGCTGTGGCGAGACCTGAATACCACACTGAGAAAAAGATCTGACAGGGCCAGGCAGTTGTGCACCTGGTAGAGTGCACATGTTACCATTCACAAGGACCTGGTTTCAAGCCCCCCCACTCCATCCCACCTACAGGGGGGAACTTCATGAACAGTGAAACAACGTGGCAGGTGTCTCTCTTTTTCTCCCCCCCTCTTAATTTCTTCATGTTTCTGTCAAAAAGGAAAGAGAAAAGAAAAAGAAAAAAGGAAACAAAATGGCTTCCAGGAGTGGTGGATTCCAGGTACAATCACCGAGCCCCAGTCCTGACTTGTTCAGAGGAGCAAGGGAGGAGACCATTGTGGTTGGAGTGGAATAATTCCAGGGGGAAGTGGTGAGAGGTGGTTACAGAGAGGTAGTGTGGGCCAGCTCATTGGAAGACTTCTTGGGCTGGCAAAAAGAATGAAACAAGTGACCATGGAGTGGAAGGACATAACCAAAGAAAATATTTTAATAGGATCACTCTGGTTTCAAGGCTGAGTCGAGAGAGAGAGACAGAGAGAGAGAGAGAGAGAGAGAGAGAGAGAGAGAGGAACTTTTTTTGTAAACCAGAACAATGTTCAGCTCTGGCTTATGGTGGTGTGGGGGATTGAACCTGGGACTTTGGAGCCTTAGGCATAAGAATCTGTTTGTGTAACATTATACTATTTACACCCCCACCCCAGAGGAAGTGTTTAGAGGAGAAATAAGTGTAAAAAAGACAAATAGGTCATTATGCAAAAGTGAATGTTCTGGACAATGACTATAGGGGTAGCACAGTGAGAAATATTCTGCCTCTGGATATTCTTTCAAAGTGGAGTCACTGATTTCCTGACGACTGAACATTTGATGATGTGAGAGGAGGAAGTAGTGATGACTTCCTCTTTGGTGGCACCCAAGCCACTGAAAAGATGTGTTTATGACTAAAATTCATCTACAAGACAAATATCAGCTTAATCTGACTTTTTCCTCACATGGGAAGATATTTTGGGGAATTTTCACCTGGAAAATAGGCAGTCATTTTACATTTAAAATACGTCTGCATCCCACAATGACCTTGGGTTCATACTCTCAGAGGGTTAAAGGATAGGAAAGTTATCAGGGGAGGGGATGGGATATGGAGGTCTGGTGGTGGGAATTTTGTGGAGTTGTACCCCTCTTATCCTATGGTTTTGTCAATGTTTCCTTTTTTATAAATAAAAACTTAAAAAATTCATAACAAAGCACAAGGACCGGCATAAGGATCCCGGTTTGAACCCCGGCTCCCTACCTGCAGGGGAGTCGCTTCACAGGCGGAGAAGCAGGTCTGCAGGTGTCTTTCTCTCCTCCTCTCTGTCTTCCCCTCCTCTCTCCATTTCTCTCTGTCCTATCCAACAACGATGACAACAACAATAACTACAACAATAAAAAAACAACAAGGGCAACAAAAGGGAATAAATAAATAAAATAAAATATAAAAAAATTCATAACAAACAGGGTAGTTGCAGTATAAGTAGGGAACATCTATTAGTTCCCACTACTTACCAATTCATAGAACTTTTTAATGCCTACTTTTGATCTAGCAATTCTATAATGAGTAATTGTGAAATCAGAGATAAGAAGAAAGAGCCACCCTGGTAAATAGGTAATGTATTAAAAAAGGCAAAAGAGGAAACAACCTAAATAAATGTTATGTATCAGGGCAGTGAGATGCTGTAGAAAATGATGCAAAATAACATTTCTTTTTAAAAATATTTTATTGGTGGCACAAAGCACAAGGACCGGCCTAAGGATCCCGGTTCGAGTCCCCGGCTCCCCACCTGCAGGGGCGTTGCTTCACAGGCAGTAAAGCAGGTCTGTAGGTGTCTGTCTTTCTCTCCCCCTCTCTGTCTTCCCCTCCTCTCTCCATTCCTCTCTGTCCTATCCAACAACAACAACATCAATAATAACTACAACAATAAAACAACAAGGGCAACAAAAGGGAATAAAAAATAAATATTAAAAAAATAGATTTTATTTATTTCATTTTTGAAAGAGATACAGAGAGAGACACACAAAAAGAAACACCAGAACACTGCTCAGCTCTGGCTTGTGGTGGTGAAGGGGATTGAACCTGGGACTTTGGAGCCTCAGGCACGAGAGTCCCTTTGTGTAGCAATCATGCTATCTACCCCTGCCACAGTATAACATTTCACGACATGAGAGGACACCAAGTATGTAGGGTGAGTGGGAGAAGAAAGCAAGTTACTTAGCAACCTATATCAATTATGAGTTATGTGTCTTTAGATTGGGAAAAGTCAGGAGCCAGCAAACTGTTTCTCTAAGACCAGACAGTAAATATTTTAGGTTTTTAGGGCCGCATGATTTCTGTTGCATCTTCCCAGGCCAATTGTAGTACAAAAGTGGTCATTTAGGAGTCGGGCAGTAGCACAGCGGGTTAAGCACACCTGGTGCAAAGCCCAAGGACCAGCATAAGGATCCCGGTTCGAGCCCCCAGCTCCCCACCTGCAGGGGAGTCGCTTCACAAGCAGTGAAGCAGGTCTGTAGGTGTCTATCTTTCTCTCCCCCTCTCTGTCTTCCCCTCCTGTCTCCATTTCTCTTTGTCCTATCTAACAGTGAATGACATCAACAATAACAATAGTAATCACAATAAGGCTACAACAACAAGGGCAACAAAAGGGGGAAAAAATGGCCTCCAGGAGCGGTGAATTCTTGATGCAGGCATTGAGCCCCAGCAATAACCCTGGAGGCCAAAAAAAAAAAAAAAAGCAACAAAATGGAATAAATATTTAAAAAAAATTGCACCACCATGCAGACCCTTTTTAACAGAGCACTACTCAGCTCCGGGTTATGGTGATGTGGGGGATTAAAACCGGGCTTTAGGAGTCTCAGGAATGAGATCTCTTTACATAACCACTAGGCTTTCTAGCCTCAAATCTGGTCCCCTACTTTACTTTTTTTTTTTTTTTTTTTGTACAGAGCAGCCAAAGCCATTGAAAAGTTTAAATGTAGTGTCTACATGTGCCAACTGCCAAAATAGAGGAATCACTCGAACAGAAAAAGCAGGCACAAAGTTCATGGAGACAGCATAGCAGTTATGTAAAAAGACTTGCACTCTTTGGGCTCTAAGGACCAATGTTTGGCACCACCATAAGTCAGAGCTGAGCAGTGCTCTGGCAGAAAACAAAACGCGGTAAACAGGCACAAATATTTCCCCAGCAAGAGATTCAGCTGTTAGCAATACTAAGCCTCTATCAGCAGGTCTTATACTGAAGTGGGTATGTGCCCATTGGCTGTAATAAAATTCATTCTGGGGGCTGACAGTAGCTCACTGGGATAGTGCAGTGCTTTGCCATGTGCACAACCCAGGTTCAAGCCCAGCTTACACACTGCATTGAAGGAAGCTTCTGTGCTGTGGTCTTTATCATACTCTCTCTCTTTCTGCCTCTATCAAAAAAACTCGATTTGGTAAGCAGTCAACAATTTTAAGTTTCAGAGGAGGGGTTTGAGTATAGATCTCTGTGGTTGACTGTCAGAGAGGACTTTGTATTAGAGAAGCATCCAGAACAAGAGAGAACTAATGCGTTGTTGGTCAGTATAAATTCTAGGATGGTTTTTGTGAGATGAACCATAAGAATTAGGATCAAATGACAGTTGTACTTTTATGACAGCTAGGACTGTCTCTCTGGGAGTCTTATTATTATTACCTTTTCTGGTGTGTGTGTGTGTGTGTGGGGGGGGTGGATTAGTGATTTCCAGAAGCTCATGCTCCATCAGTCTGATGACCCTTTGAAATTTCAACTTGACCTCACAAGACTGAAACTACATGGTCCCTAAAATGTAAGGGCTACTCAGGAGGAGAGAGCAGTAGAGTGACAAAACCCCATTCTCCCTTCTGGAAGCAAAGAATAGACTTTGGAAGAATTGTCTCTAAAGGGCTGTTCCCAGCTTGTGCCTGAAGCCAGGGAGATCTTTTATCATGTAGCTCAGGGGGCTTTACCAGCTTCAGCCTCCCCCACTCCACGTTGCTGCTCTGTTCAGTTTTCATTTGCATTGACTGTAGGGCCGGCTATGGAGTCATGAGCATCATTTAAATATAATCTAACTTTTGCAGTAATACTAGAGGGCATTGACCTGTTCTGTCTTTGTATTTCAATTCTATTATTACTGGAGAAAGGGCCTATTGACAATCTTTTTTTTTTCTCCTGATAATAACTCATTAAGTGCTGTCAACAGCAAAAATTTTAATGGACTTGAGCTCTGTGAGCCATATGTGTTATTCCTCTCTTTCTTACCCTTAGGGCCACTTGGAATGAAGGATTCTCTAGATATGGACAACATATTGTCAAGTTTGAAAGCATATGGGGCTGAACAGAATCCTAGTCAAGGCACATGGTCTTATAATCCAATATTTATAAGCAATTAAAGTTCACCAAAGTCTATAAAAACACACCACAGCTGTGAATCAAATTAGTGCCTTGACCTACCCAATTAGACAAAGAAAACATCAATATCATAATTAGGCAGCCAATTCTCTTCTTAGAATTAATGTAAATAGTGATTATGCTTTAAAATAAAGTGCGCACTGTATTTTCAAACTAGAAAGAAGAAGTCCAAGTGTTGCAGAATATGTGAAAGAAGAGCTCCTTCATGCTTGCTCAGTGAGCTAAGAGGAAACTTGCCTTTCTGGTATCTCAGCAGAATTCTCCTTTTGATTCCTGTCAGCCTCTCTGGACTTTTTATAAGGTAGGACTGACTGTTCAAAGAGTTTAAAGTCATTGTTTTGTTAGTTGAAGCTGAAGAGCGAAGAATTCCAAGCCTTCCAGGGGGCCAAGGCTGAATTATTTAGTAATTTCATAGCACCCCCAAATGCAGGTGTAAGTAACCCCCACACCTTTGCCTGCTGTGCTTCTTCCTCCTTGCTAATGAAAGCTGTTCCCAGACTCGGCAGAGAGCTTCTACTGTGATGGAATAAGGACAACTATATGAGTGTGTGCTTCCTGTCTCTAATTTCCCATTCTCATGATTTCCTTTCTGCTTTCTCTATTCAGTTTTCAATTATAGGGCCCATTCAAGAAGCATGAGTTTGCTAATTCATTTAAGAAACCAAGGTGAAAGAGTGTAGAATAAGGCAGAGTTACTTATCACTTGTTCGTCTGTAAGGAGATTCTGCGTGTTTTCTCTCAGGTAGAAAGAGACCTCCCTTCCAAATTCTTTTGTTCTTTAAGTAGCAAGGGGAAAATGCCTTGCCCTGAAATTCCTAAAAGCAAGTGGGTATTTTTTAAAATGCTTTGCTATGAAAAGATAGAGGGACAATGACAGTATTTGCTAAGCTTACTTGGTAGTTATTTTTTGTCTGTATATTCAGAGTAGCTCTATATAAGAAGTAAAATGACCTGGTCACAGTATTTGATTAACTACAGTGAGGTCATTAATATATACATTTGTAGAACATTTTTTATGAGCAGGATTTTTGTGACTTTTTGATTAACATTTTTTTTAAAATTGTTACTTATCTATTGGATAAAGACAGCCAGATATTGAGAGGGAAGGGGTATAGTGATAGAGAGGGAAGGAGACAGAAAGACACCTGCAGCCCTGCTTCACCACATACAAAGCTTTCTTACTGCAGGTGGGGAGTGGAGGCTCAAACTTGGGTCCTTGTATATTGTAACATGTAGTAGCTTTATGCTTAGCTATTTCTTCTTAGAATATGCCTGGTACTTTACATAAAAGACAATTTGGAGGTGGGGTGGGGAAGATATTTGGATAACAAGTGTAAGATATGGTATAAATATTTTGCATAAATCTACCAAAGAGGGGGTTAGAATATAGATGTGGCAGCATTATAAATATTATTTGAAGATGATGTCAGAAGTAACCTCTTAAATTCCAGATGCTGGAATTTATTTCTTTGGACTTGATGTATTTTTTTAAACACACAGTAAGGATAAAGGCAAATGATTTTAGGCAACTTACATATCCTAGTCAAACTTGAATATTAAACTTTCACAACTAGAATTTCTTGCTTGAAATCTGGAAGTTATTAACTACAAGTTGCATATATATATATAATATGTATGTATATTTATATATTCATTTTATTTTTATTACCACCAGGGTTATCACTGGGACTTCTTGCTTGCAAAATGAATCCAGTGCTCCTAGTGGTTATTCCCCCCTCCCTTTTTATTTTATTTGATAGGACAGAGAAATTGAGAGGGGAGGAGGAGATCAAAAGGGAGAGAGGGGGCTGGGTGGTGGTGCACCTGGTTGAATGCATGTTATAATGCACAAGGATCCGAGTTTGATCCTCCGGTCCCCACCTGAGGGAGAAACTTTACTTGTGGTAAAGCAGGGCTGCAGGTGTCTGTTTTCTCTCCATCTCTATCATCATCCCCTTCCCTCTTGTTATCTGGCTGTCTCTATCCAATAAATAAAGACTAGAAAATTAAAAAAAAAAAAGAGAGAGGGAGAGAGAAAGATAGACACCCGCAGACTGCTTCATCACTTCTGAAACATATCTCCTGCAACATATGCAAACATATCCCTGGGAAGTAGAAGCTCGGACCCAGTTCCTTGTGCATGATAACCTGTGTGCTCAGCCAGGTGTGCCACCTGCCCCCGCCCCTATTTCTCTCCTCTCTTCTTCACTAAACAGGACAGAGAGAAGTTGAGAGGGGTGGGGAAGACAGAAAGGGAAAGAGACACCTGCAAACTGCTTCATTTGTCATGAAGCTCCTCCTGCAGGTGGGGATTAAGAGCTCGAACCTTGATATTTGTGCATGGTAATGTGTTCACCACAGTACCATATACTACCTACCACATGGCCCCTGCATATATATGTGTGTGTGTGTGTGTGTGTGTGTGTGTGTGCATGACTAGTCTCTTGCTTTTTTAAAATAGATTTTTAAAATTTAATTTATTGCCTTTTATTTCTTTTGTTGTTTTATTGTTGTAGTTATTATTGTTGTTGATGATGATGTCATTGTTGTTGGATAGGACAGAGAGAAATTGAGAGAGGAGGGGAAGACAGAGAGCGGGAGAGAAAGATAGACACCTGCAGAACTGCTTCACTGCTTGTGAAGTGACTCCCCTGCAGGTAGGGAACCGGGGGCTAGAACCTGGATCCTTACACTGGTCCTTGGGCTTTGCGCCAAGTGCGCTTAACCCGCTGCGCTACTGCCCGACTCCCTCTCTCATGCTTTTTTTTATATTTATTTTTTATTTAAGAAAGGATAAATTAACAAAACCATAGGGTAGGAGGGGTACAGCTCCACACAATTCCCACCACCCAATCTCCATACCCCATCCCCTCCCCTGATAGCTTTCCCATTCTCTATCCCTCTGGGAGCATGGACCCAGGGTCATTGTGGGTTGCAGAGGGTGGAAGGTCTGGCTTCTGTAACTGCTTCCCCGCTGAACATGGGCGTTGACTGGTCGGTCCATACTCCCAGTCTGCCTCTCTCTTTCCCTAGTAGGGTGGGTCTCTGGGGAAGCGGAGCTCCAGGACACATGGTGGGTCTTCAGTCCAGGGAAGCCTGGCCAGCATCCTGATGGCATCTGGAACCTGGTGGCTGAAAAGAGAGTTAACATACAAAGCCAAACAAATTGTTGAGCAATCATGGACCCAAAGCTTGGAATAGTGGAGAGGAAGTGTTAGGGGGGTACTCACCGCAAACTCTAGTGTCCTTTTGCTTTCAGGTATATATTTTGCACTACGTGTGAACATATGCTCTCTCTCACAGAACCTGGTCCATATCTAGGTTTTGGGACTTTGCCAGAAAGTGAACCACCTGGGATAGAATTAGAGAACACTATGAAAGGAAAGGTCTCACCCGAGTAATGAAGCTGAAGTGTTGTCATTCCACACGTGAAGTCTCTGGACACAGTCTGAGCTGAAGCATGTTGAGGTGGCAATCGTTACGTTGATTAGGTTGCGATTGGCAGATGCAATATTATTTGATATGGATTGGGAGAGGCATGCAGGAAGATGCAATATTATTTGATATGGATTGGGAGAGGCATGCGGGAAAGTGGGCCCTATCCTAAGGTTCCAGGACTGGGGGAAATATAGGCTCTATAGTGGAGATGTGAGGTTCCTGCTGTCTTAGGGTTCAAAAAGACAATGAATAGTTAATGCCATCATCACATTATTTGGTAATTGTGTTAACTTTGAAAAGTCCTTTTGTTAGGGTTTGCTGTATAGTACCCAGTATCTTGTATATAGCTGTGCCACCGATTGCTTCTGATCTACTTGGTCTAGGCTTTTGAGAGAGTCCGCATATCAAATACACAGCCTATATATTAAAAAGACTCATGGTGTTTTAAAAACTTCGAGACATGCAATTAATTTTCCCCCTCATACTAGTTAACTACCCCTTACCACAGGGTTTTTACTTTGGTGCTCTCATGCTTTTTTAACTGCAGTTTCTCTTTATTGAGGAAATGTTGATTTACAGGATTTTTGTTGTCAGGATATATTTTCACATTTTTTGAAGTTAAGTGTCAGTCCATTTTGACCTCCTCCAAACTCTCGCCCCGTTTCACTGTAGGGACTTAGATCCCAAGCTTCTCTTAATACTCCTCCCTTCCCTCTTCTAAGTCCTCCAATAAGGATCAGTTCTTATACAGAATATGTGTATATGAGAAATGGCACACAACCTATTATTTTAAAAAATTTTTTTATTTATAAAAAGGAAACATTGACAAAACCATAGGATAAGAGGGGTACAGCTTCACACAATTCCCGCCACCAGACCTCCATATACCAACCCCTCCCCTGATAGCTTTCCTACTCTTTAACCTATTCTGTCATCATCTTCAAACCATTGTATTTCCATAAATTGAATTATATACTATAGTAGTTTGAAGTTTTGTTTGTAGTAGTTCTGTTTGAAACAAACCAATGAAGTAATTACATTTCTTTTCCCATTCTGAACTTTCCTGGTTACTAACTGAACAGTGAATATAATATAGTGGGTTTATTCATAACATACTTAGTCACCATAATGTTTTACTCAAATTCTCGGTTTATGCAGAATTTGTAGATATTCCCTAGATGTGAAATTAAGTGCTTTGTATAAGTAAAATTCTTTTTTTAAATTTTCTTATATTTACTTACTCCCTTTGTTGCCCTTGTTTTATTGTCGTAGTTATTATTATTGTTGTTATTGATGTCGTTGTTGTTGGACAGGACAGAGAGAAATGGAGAGAGGAGGGGAAGACAGAGAGGGGGAGAGAGAGACATCTGCAGACCTGCTTCACTGCCTGTGAAGCGACTCCCCTGCATGTGGGGAGCTGGGAGCTTGAACCGGGATCCTTATGTGGGACCTTGCGCTTTGTGCCACCTGCATTTAACCCACTGCTCTACAGCCCAGCTCCTGTATAAGTCAAATTCTAATGTATATGTGCTCAGGTAATACTTCCCTCACTAATTCGTTCTCCCTCTTTCTTTTCTTTTCTCCTTTCTTATTATTACTCTCTTATATGTCCTAATTATCCCTAGTGTTTCACTCAGGCTTGTCTATAATATCCTCTTGCCTCGAAGGAGCTCACAGTTGAATGTGACAGCCGATTATCTCCTGTTTGAAATGTGTTCTGTTTTATGACTCAAGAACTTTCTTTGATAAAGACATGCTGCCTATTATCTATTTGTGTATGGTTTTTCCCCTTTGTTTTTCTCTATATTGTAAGCTATTTTTGTGACTTACTTGATGTTAATTGCTTCAATCACCTCTTTAAAAGATACAATTATATACTTTTTCAGTCTCATAGCAACTTCTCAATTTTTTCAAGACTGTAAAAATAATTCAGGCTGTGATGAATTCATTAGCAAACTCCTTTGTGATTTGTGATTCTTTTCTTTTTTGTAATTTATGATCCTTATCACACCTGCCAATGTGTTCAGATATTCCAAATGAGCACTTTCCCCTAACTTGCTTATAAAACAAATAACAAATCTCTATTCTTTAATATTCTAATTTATCTTGGCTTTTTCATAGTTTATTTCTTTTTAAAAAATATTTATTTATTTATTTATTTCCTTTTGTTGCCCTTGTTTTATTGTTGTAGTTATTATTGTTGTTGTCGTTGTTGGATAGGACAGAGAGAAATGGAGAGAGGAAGGGAAGACAGAGAGGGGGAAAGGAAGACAGACACCTGCAGACCTGCTGCACCACCTGTGAAGTGACTCCTCTGCAGGTGGGGAGCCGGGGCTCCAACCGGGATCCTTATGCTGGTCCTTGCACTTTGTGCCACGTGAGCTTAACCTGCTGTGCTAGACTCCCAGTTTATTTCTTTTAAGTGAACGAATCTTGATTTTGTTCTCAGTCATCTTAAACCATAAATATTTTAGGATTCTCATAGTTCTTTAGGCTTGTTGTGCTTATAAGGAAATGCAGCACTTGGAATGTTTGTTTGTTTTTCTGAAATCAGACATTAGTTTTCTGACATATTTTAATTGTTAATGGTGATAATTTCTACTTTTTGAGATTAATTGATACTGAAAAAATTTTAATTTTAAATGTATTCTTGTTTTTTATTTTTTCAAGAATTAGATTCCTTGCCTAAGATTGTTAAATATTCTATGATTTTACTTTCAGTATGCAACTGAAACTACTAATCATTCATATACTCATTTTTTAAGTAAAATTATTATTGAAGTAGCACTAGTTTATGAAACTGGATTTTAGGTATATAGCTTCACAATTGGGCTATATTGTGATAACTAAAATACTAGTTCACATCCTCCATCATACAGTTGACAGCTCTTACCCACTGCCCTCTTCTCCCTCCTTTCCCTTCTGGTAATCAGTCATTTTTTATTTGCAGAGTCGTGGTCTTGCAAATGTATGATTTCACTGCTCCCAGGTCACTTTTTTCATTCAGATAGATAGAGGGGAAGAATATCACAGAATTATTAGTTATTATCATGAAGTTTTGCTTGGTGTCACGTTATCTCCCATGCACCGCTGAACCTCCAAACTGAGCATGGCAAGATGTGCCCCCTACCTGGTGAGGTATCGCTCTAGATCCACCATTTTATTTTTATTTTTTTTATTATATTTGTTTTCCCTTTTGTTGCCCTGGTTGTTTTATTGTTGTTGTTGTTATTGATGTCATCGTTGTTGGATAGGACAGAGAGAAATGGAGAGAGGAGGAGAAGACAGACAGGGGGAGAGAAAGATAGACACCCTCAGACCTGCTTCACCGCCTGTGAAGTGACTCCCCTGCAGGTGGAGAGCCGGGGGCTCCAACCAGGACCTTTACGCGGGTCCTTGCGCTTTGCGCCACGTGCGTTTAACTGCTGCGCTACTGCCCGACTCCCCACCATTTTATTTTTTATAATCTGAGAGTCTGTTTTTATTTTCTTTTCCTTGTTAGTTTTCCTCCTTCATCCTTTATATATAAGTGGAGTCAGAAGAATATTTGTCTTCATTGACTTCGTTTAGTGTAATACCTTCACGGTCCATCCGTATTTTGGAAAATGACTCCATTTTATTTTTTTTTTTATGATCTAGTAGTATTTTGATGTGTAAAGAAAATTATTGTGTAAAAATTATATATATTCTTTATCTATTTGTCCCTCAGTGTGCATTTAGGTTGTTTCCAACTCTTCACTATTTAAATAATGCTACAGTGGTGCATATATACATCTTCAAATTGGTATTTTTGTATTCTCCAGATGAATACTCAGAAACAGAATAACTGGATCATTTCTATTCTTAATTTTTTTTTTTTTGGCATCACAAGGTCTTCATTTCTGTGGGCTATGTGTCAGTTGGAAAGAGAGAGACTGGGAGACGGAAAGACGGCACAACTTCTATTGCGGTGGACCTGGGCGGGAACCTGGGCTGCAGATGTAGCAAAGGAGGCTCTATCCTAGTGAGCTACAGTATTTTGCTCTTTTCTTAGTGTTCTGAGGGATGTTTATACTGCTTTCTATAACGGCCAGATCAATTTATATTCCTATCAATAGCGTCTGAAAGTCCCCTTTTCTACATATCTTTGCCCAATTCTTATTTCTTGTCAGTTTTATACAAGCCATCTTTACAGCTTATAGTTTTCACTTACATTTCTGTTAGTCAAGTGGTGACGAATATTTTTTCATGTGTCTGTTGACTATGTCTTCTTTGGAAAAGTGTCTATATTCAAATTCTCTGCCCACTTTTCTTTCTTCCTTTCCTTTCCCTTTCTTCCCCCATTTATTTATTTACTTATTTTTTACCAGAACACTGCTAAACCCTCTACTCATGTCCTACTATTTTTGTCGTGAGCTTGCACAAGTCCTTTGATTAGTTTAGACATTAACTCCCTGTCAGATATATGATTTTCATCTATCTTTTTCTCATTTATTATTTTTCCTTTTCATTTCAGTAATGATTTCTTCGTTGAGAAGAAATATTTTGGTTTTATTTGTCAGTTTGTTCATTTTTACTTTCATTCCTCTAGCTATTGAAGATCAGTTCCTAGAGGTACCTCTAGGACCATGCTCAAGAAATAATTTCTTAAAGTTTTACTATGTATTTTTATGGGTGTTTGTCTTATAGTAAAGCTGTTAATTCATTTTGACTTCATTTTTGTGTATGGTGATAGTTAAACTTCAAGTTCCATTCATTTACATGTGGCTCTACAGTAGAAATATAAGACCTAGCTTACCCCATCACTCTAGCAAATAGATATATAACATATTGTATATATATGTGTGTGTGTGTGTGTGTTAATTCTATAAATTAACTGAGGCAAATTAAAGAACACCTAACAAGAGAGATATTTACCTTGTATATGTCAAAAACCTCCAACACTATTAAAATAGTATTTCTATATTCACTCAATACTTCATTGCTCAAAATTCTTGCAAGATATATATATATATATATTAATTTTTATTTATAAAATGGAAATATTGACAAGACCACAGGATAAGAGGGATACAATTCCACACAATTCCCACCACCAGAACTCTGTATCCAATCTTTTCCCTTCGAAGCTTTCCTATTCTTTATCCTTCTGGGAGCATGGACCCAGGATCATTATGGGGTGCAGAAGGTGGAAGGTCTGGTTTCTGTAATTGCTTCCCCACTGAACATGGGTCTTGCAAGATTATTAATTAATTCATTCATTTATAAAATTGAAACACTGACAAGACCATAGGACAAGAGGGGAACAATTCCCGCCACCAGAGCTCCATATCCCACTCTCTCTTCTGATAGCTTTCCTATTCTTTTTTTTTTAATTTGTAAATATTTATTTATTCCCTTTTGTTGCCATTGTTGTAGTTATTATTGTTATTGTTATTGATGTTGTCATTGTTGGATAGGACAGAGAGAAATGGAGAGAGGAGGGAAGACAGAGAGTGGGAGAGGAAGACATTTGCAGACCTGCTTCATCTCTTGTGAAGTGACTCCCTGTGCAGGAGGGGAGTTGGGGCTTGAACCGGGATCCTTACACTGGTCCTTGTGCTTTGTGCCACCTGCACTTAATCTGCTGCGCTACCACCAATAGCTTTCCTGTTCTTTAATCCCTTGGGAGAATGGACCCAGGGTCACCATGAAGTGCAGAAGGTGGAAGGTCTGGCTTCTATAATTGCTTTCTAGCTGAACATTGGTATTGACAGGTGGATCCAGCCAGTCTCTGTCTTTCCTTAGTGGGGCAGGGCTCTGAGGAAGTAGAGCTCTAGGACACATTGGTGGGGTCATCTGTCCAGGGAAGTCAGGTTGGCATCATGGTAGCATCTGGAACCTGGTGGCTGAAAATGAGTTAACATGTAAAGCCATACAAATTGTTGACTAATCATGAACCTAAAGGCTGGAATATTGCAGATGAAGATTGGGGGGTCTCCATTTTGGAAATAGCTAGTAGGCCTGTTTTAGGTATATTCCAAAGGGCCCATGACTTTATTAGTTTTCTTGTAAGATATTTTAAAAGAAATTAATAAACTTGTTCTAAAATCTACATGGTGATTCAATAGAAAAATAATTTTGGAAAAGTGAACAAATGTGAAGAGCTAACAGTATCTGATTTTAAGGCTCACTATAGAGTTATTATATTCAGCATATGTTGGAACAGCAAGAAACTCTAGTGATATCTGCACATGTATATGGTCCAATTGGTTGCTACAGATATGGCAAAGTAATTCTAGTGCTGAAACAATTGGATGCATTTATGGAAAGTAAGTGAACTGCTATTCTATATATCATGCAAAAAACTAACTTGATGTGTGAGCTAGAACTATAAAATTCTAGAAGAAAACCTAGGATAAATAAGCAAAAAATTGCTCTTATGACTTTAGGCTAAAGAGTAACAACAAAAAAATCATACAGAAAAAAATTTAATTATATATTTTTTCTTTCTTTTGTTAGAGATAGATAGAAATTATGAGGGAAAGGGAAGACAGAGATGGAAAGACAAAGAGAGACACAGCACCATTTCACCATTTGTTTTTGGTTTCTTGTTTTTGTCCAGGGTTTTCAATAGGGCTAAGTGCCTGAACTACCAATCCACCATGCTTGGCGACAAAAAAATATAATTAAATATTTGAATTGCCACTGAATTATAGTATATTATAGGTTTCAGGTGTGCATCACTGAAAATTAGAGTAGTGAGGTTCTTTGGGAAGTTGTTTAGATCTTAAGGACTTTTAGGGGACAATAGGATTTGCTTCAGTATCCATCAGGTAATTCAGGTTAATGATTTTAGAGCATTTCCAAAATTTCTTTTCATAGCTGGAGCATGCTTTGTTGAACTCAACACTATTCTAAGGTATATTATATAGGCCTGTGGATTTTTGAAAATTACTGATGATATTGCTGTTTACTTTTCAGTTGCCAAACAATTATTCACTTGGTGAGTATGCAAACTAATTCAAGTCATCCTTCTCCCAGAACTATCTGATGTATTTAAAGTGGATCATTTCACATTGATATAACATTAAAGTGAATATATTGCCATGAACTTTGCAGAGCCTGTCATTTCTCTCCACACTATAACTCATGTACTGGGTGACATATTTTAGGATGGTATGTAGATTCCACAGTAAAGCCTTCTAAAATTTCAGTGTTAGAAAGGCCCCCACCCCACGTACTCTGTTCATTTAATATGTAAGGTTTATGTCACATATTTGAAGTAGCGTTGATTGAAATGTCCAAAATACGCATCTGAAAGTTCTTGAAAAGGGGGCTAACAGGATATATGAATTGCATAATTTAATATTTTGAAAATACTTGGAGTAGACCTTTATCTTTATAGAATTTATGGTGAAGGAAGATGACAAGTTGCTAAGTGAAGTGTACTTACACCTACCATAGGGAAATATGAAACTAAGCACCTTTGACAAAAATCTTGTAAATCAGCATTTCCCCAGTAAATAACAATGTGACTTCTCAGTAGGAAGTGAAAGACATCTGGTACAGTGAGGACACATGATGTAGTCTGATGAGTCAAGGAGACCTCATAGAGGAAGTACTAAGCTAAGTTCAGAGTAATGATGGGGAATTAGCTAGGCCAAAGAAAGAGCATGTATTAATTCTCTGGGTCAGGAAGCAAATGGCACCTTTATAAAAATGGAGGCAGGTGTACTTGACTCTTGTTGAGAGACTGAAGCAGGGTTTTTAGTGAAGTTGGAGAAGGCAGACCAATATCATTCTCTTTTTCTTTCATCCTTTTTTTAAAGACAGGGATGGAGACAGAGAGGGAGAGAACAGGGAGAGCAGGGGACGAGAGAGAGAGAGAGAGAGAGAGAGAGAGAGAGAGAGAGAAGGGGGAGGGAGAGAAGGGGGAGGGAGAGAAGGGGGGTAAGGGAGAGAGAGGGAGATAGATACCACCGCACCAAAACTTCCTTCAATGAAATAGGGGCTGAGTTTGAACCTGGGTAGCACACATGGCAAAGCAGTGCATTATCCAAGTGAACTATTTTGCAAAGGCTTGACAAGTATCATTTTATGAAAATCTCTGTAAACCATACTACAATGAGAGTGTAGCTCTTTATTCTAAATTTATAGAAGGACATCAGAGGTTGTAAGTACAAATTGAGCATGCTTGTGTGTGTGTGTTTATTTGTGCATATGTGCAAATATGTTTAGGAGAGGAGAGGGAGATTATTAGAAATAAGAACTCTAGCTTCAGTTTGGAGAATACTAGTCTGGGGCAAGAGTAGATGCTGAGATGTAGTGAGGTAATTAGTGCATTCATCCAGGAGAGAAATAGTGCTGATCTGGACCGGGAAATTAAAATGGTGACTGAGTTTCAGAGAGAAGTAGGTGGATCTGACTGATTAAATCAATACCATTTATTACTGGATTGTATTTATTGAGGGCATGATGCAGAAAGCTGTATCAATAATGGAACCTGGGTTTTCCTTTACTATGTCCACCATTGCTACCAGGAAAAGTAAGGGGAGAAACATGTTTTGAGTAGATTATAATTTAGTTTAAGATATTTCAAACACTGGAAAGATAGCACTGCCTGAAATATTAGCAATTATGTGTTCAATCTCCTTCATCATCAAGCACTAGAGGTGAATTTTACTCTGATATCTGTCTTTCATAGGTCTTTTTTGTCTTGAAAATAAATAATTCTTAAAAATATAATTTTTTTACTGGCGCCATGCCCCAGTAATAACCTTGGAGGCCAAAAACAAACAAACAAACAAACAAACAAAAAAACCACAGCAAACCAAGGAATATTTTTTTTAGTTCAAGGTAGCTTTGTGATTTTTCAAGTAGAGTTTTGAAGTAGGCGATTGATGTTATTTGGGATTGAAGCTCAGAAAAGGGGGTTAGAGTTAGAGAGAAAAACTTAGAGTTAAGTACATTAAGATTGTGAGGGAAGCCATGTGTTTGCATGGATTGTATCCAGAGTGGGCAGAAAGGAAATTTATGATGAATTTTTAGGCGTGTCAGCGTTTAATGAACAAATAGAGGACAGAGCTTGTGGAGAAGACAACGAGTGAGTAACAAGAGTAGCAGGAAGCTCTCAAGGGAGGAAGTATTTATAAAATAAAAAATTGGCCCAATGATATATGAGTAGTTAAGAAACTTGTGATATATATATATATATATATATATATATATATTTTTTTTTTTTTTTTCAATACACAACAGACTACTACTCAGCTGTAAGGAATGAAGAAAACTCCATTTCTGTGTCTTGGACAGAACTTTAAGGAATAATATTAAGTGAGATACAGGAGGTTGAGTACCAGTTGATCTTGTTTATAGGTGGTATTTCAGAAGCTAGACAGGAAGGGGGAGCACAGGATGAAACTTGGACTGAGTGAGGGATATTGAATATTGCAAGAAAGCAAAAGACTCTGGACTAAGGAAGAGATGGGGCATGGGGTGGAGAGGTGTTCACCCCAGAACATGATGGTGAAGAACTGGATTGGCTGTGGTGTGCAGACACCTATCACAGGGAGATAAGAAACTGTTCTCGTGCATCAGTAAATATCCTGCAAACAATTATTTTTCCAACAAAATGGTTTGAGAGGAAAAAAAAAGAAGAAATGCTCAACAGTGTTAAGAACTGGTGCAAAGAATAAAAAAGAAAAAGCACTAAGACAAACACTGATGACATTAGAGCAATTTTGGGATGGGGTAAGTGGAATCACATGATAATAGTGAGTTGAGGAGTATGTTCTGGAATAAAAAAAAAACACTATCAAATTGGATCAACCTCTTTCTTTATGGTTTGAGGAGTCTTACTCTGAAGTTCTACCTCCAGATACTAAAATACAAATAAAAATATACCAAGAATTGGCAGACATCATCTTAGCCAAGTGATCCAAGTTAGCATCTTCTATAATAGGATAAACCAATACCCTTTGCCTCCTAATGTGATTAACTAAGAAAGATCCAGCACAGCATGTGTAGAGTCTCTGCCAACAATGCATAATCCAAATCCATTCATGAGTAAACAATCAGGCAAACCCAAATTAAATTGGCTTCAATGCTTAAAAAGTCCAAGTCATGAGAAGAAAAGGAAGAGGCACTGCTTCTGATTAAAGACACCTCAACTGGTGGTAGAGGCATCTTGGCACTTTGATGGCGGCTGTGGTGTGCAGACTGCTCTTGAGGTGGTGTGGAAAATCACTTCTGAAATATACAGTGATTATAAATGATGTTACTATAATAAAAAGAAAACTCAGCAAATGTGTAACTAAGTACAATATGTGGTCTTGGGTTTGATCCTGAATCCAAAAGGAAAAGAATAAAGTGATATGAAGACATTATTGGGAAAATGTATGCACTTTAACTATGGATATTAAAAAGTATCTTGTCAATAATGTTAAATTACTCACATTTGAGATATTTTCTGTGGTTGAGAACCATCCATTCATAGGAGGTACGTGCAGGAATATTTAGGGGTAAAAGGGTATTGGGTTGCAACTTACTTTGGAATAGCTCAGTAAAATTAATATAATGTGTACACATGAAGACGTAAACACAGAAAATGTGAACATTTGGAGACTTTGTTCTTGCAATCTTTCTGTAAAAATTTAATAGAAAAGTTCACTGCATTCTTGTGCATTCTGCCCTGTAATTTAATATTTTTGCACTATAAAATATTCAGAAACTCTCAGAATGCTGTACCATTTGCTAATATTTATTATTCACAAAAATATCATATACAGCTTTGAACTAACAATTTTGGAATTGTAAGTGTTAGTAAGAGCATTCAGCTATGGCCATATGCAGCACTGCTTCACCACTTGCAAAGCTTTCCCTTTGGAAGTGGGGGCCTGAGGCTCAGACCCAGGTCCTTGAGCATTGCAACATGTGCACCACCAGGTGCACATGTGCATCAACCAGGTGCGCCACCACCTAGCCCTAATCTAAAGATTTTTTTTTATGTTGAGGGGAACTAAAACTCTCCTGAGTCCTTAAGCAGAAATGGATATTGTAGATAATAGAAATTCACATGCAGGTTACTAACCCATGTATAGAGAAGAGGCCTGTTTCACATCTATCTCACATTATGAATATTCCATGAGTTACAGATGAGTAAATGGGGCAAATGACATAAATACAGAACTGAGTTACTGGATAGTGTCTTCAAGTCTTGAAAGCTGGAACCTGAATTTAGTTATTTGAGAAATTTGAAGAAAGTTGCTTAAGTAGTAAGTGTAAATATGTGTTTATATCTATATACATAAACACAGGCAATAATATACTTTCTATTTTCTTAAAATGTTTATACTTGAAAAACTATTGACTTGTGTATGCTTGATACTACTGTTGACTTAATACCTAAAAGTCTGGGATTGGAGGATACACATGGGACCTGGTAAAGTACACATGTTACCATGTGCTTGGTCTCATCTATGGGGGCGTGTTCGGGATGGGGGGGGCTTCAGGAGTGGGGGAAGAGTGTTTTAAGTGACTGGCCACTTTGTCTTTCATCTCTATCAAAACAGGAGAAGGAGAAATACATACATACATACATACGTACATGCATACATACATAAAAAAAGAATGAAAGAAAGAAAGAAAGAGAGAGAGAGAAAGAAAGAGAAGGAAGGAAGGAAGGAAGGAAGGGTGGATCAAGAGAGAAAGAATAATGGTTTCCACACAAAAGGTGAAATTCTGCAAACATGGACTTCCAGTAATAACCCTGGTGACTCTCTTCCCAAAAGCAAGCAAACAAAAAGCACCAAAAATTTCCAACTCTCCTTAGAGATTTTATATTGAACTTTAGTTAATTTTTTTCAGTTTAACTAAGAATTCAGTATAATATCTGTGCCATAAGAGAAATAAAGGTTAAAAAACACCTTTAAACTCTATCTGAATACACACACACACACACACACACACACACACACACACACACACACGTATATATGACACTTTGACTTACTGATAAAATTTTCCAGTAGTACATTTAAATTAAGGTCTTTTAACTTAGTATGAGTGAAACTCATTCCTTTGAACAATTCAATGAGTTCACCGTATATGCAAAAAGGGAACGTTTGATAGTAAAACAAGTTTATTAAAAGAAAAAATTGCTTCCTTGAGCTTTATTTCCATTGATAACTTTGCAGTGATTGATTAATGCACATTTTAAAGACTAGATTGCTAACAATAAACATGTATCCATTTTGCTTTGCATTTTAAAATACCTTTCTGTCAAGTACCTTAATGTAAACTGTGTAGTAAACTACACTACCTTACAAACTTTCCCAGTTAAAAACTTAAGTTCAGTACTAATGGCTCCTTCGCTCTGTAACCATGTGAAAGCTTCCAGTAAGTTCATTAATGATGAAAGTTGTCTTCTGGCTTTCTGACTGCTGTGTCCTGGAGTGCTTGCAAACGATGCATTGTAAAGAATGAGGTACATATTTAACAGTCAAGAGGAATACCTGTACTAAGGGTGGCTGTCAATCAAACATGTCCTCCCTGCTCTTTCTATTATCAGAAGGAAAAAAAAAAAACAGATAAAGATAAATGCAACTGACAGAATAACCAGGAATACAAAACTAGAAAAACTTGGAATATCCTTACCATGTCCTTGTCACTTTGCAATGTGGTTTTATTAGGAGGCTACTTGAATCCAAAATTTATCTTATTAGTTTGTAGACCGGAATCAATGTTGCTTAATATTCTCAAAAAATTTTGACTTTGCATCACTTGCCTAGTTAACCTGTGAGGTTGTCTAAGAGACTATTTGGTGATCTTATCCTCTTCTTCTCTAATGCATCTATTACTATAATTTCCAGACCCTTATACCTAGTTATTACTTATGCTGCAAATTCCTGGATGAGGAAAAGGGGCTATGAATGACTAATGTCTCCATGTTAATATCCTATCTCACAATATTGACAAGTTATCAATACTCTATCTACTTTGATTTCTCCATCTCCAATGAGATAGTCCTCCCCAACCCCTACCTCCCCAAAGGGATGTGATCTAATAGCATCATGAATATTCATCCCAAATTAGAATCCTTACGCAGGTCCTTGTGCTTTGCGCCACCTGCGCTTAACTTGCTGCGCTACTTCCTGACTCCCAGAAAGGTGTTCATTTATATGGTCTTTTGAAATTTGTATCTGAAATAATTTCTGTAATGTATATAATGATAATATGTAATATACAATGTGATAATTAAAAGGAGCCAAATTTCATTTTTAGATAGATATATTCAGTAATTTTTAGAACAATTTCCTTCAGGGCCTTTTCTTCATTTTTGCAGTACCAGCTTTGCTAAATTACCTATGTAGATCTGTTTCTTGACTCTCTGTTGTGTTTCATTAATCTATCTCTGTAAATCTTCTTAATTATACAGCTTCATAATGAGACTTCCTATCTGGTAGGGCAAGTTTCTTTAACTTGCTTTTCTTCTTTTATATTGTTTTGATCTTGACCCCAAGCCCTTCTGCATGGTTTTAGAATGAACTTGGTGATGTCCCCTAAATGATCTTTGGAGAGTTTGATCAGGATTCAGTCTCTAGATCAATTTGGGAAGATGTGACTTCTTTAAGGTAAATAGTCTTCCTAACCAGTGAAATTCTCCGTTTTAATGAGAATTAATGACTCAATATTTCTTATTTGTTTTCTCTCCATTGATATCTTTCCATATATTGACTTTATTTATAGGTATGTCTTGTTGATATTTTATATTGCTTATGGTTTCTGTTTTCAGTTATTAATGTTCTTTTTTTAAATTAGTGATTTAATAATGATTGACAAGAATGTGGGATAAAAGGAGTATAATCCCATACAGTTTCCACCACCAGAGTTCTATGTCCCATTCCCTCCATTGCAAAGTTACCTGTTTTTTATCCCTTTGGGAGTATGGACTAAAGATCTTTATTGGGTTCTGGTTTCTATATTTGCTTCTCCACTGGACATGGGCATTGACGGGTCAGTCCATAGCCCCCAGGCAGTTTCTATCTTTCCCTAGAGTGGCAAGGCTCTGGAGAGGTGGGGTTCCAGGACACAATGGTGAGGTCATCTGCCAGGGAAGTCAGGTTGGTGTCATGTTATAATCTACAACTTGGTAGCTAAAAAGCATAAAGATATAAAGCACAGAAGTTTTGTTTAATAACCAGGAACCTAAAGATAAGAATAGAGCAGATGGAACTAAAGGTCTCTGTGTGGGAAGAAGCTAGGAAGTCTATTTTAGGTATATTCTAAGGGGCCCGTGACTTTGGTAATTTTTTCGGAGCCCAACAGCTAACATGCAGATGGGCTAAAAGTATAGTCTGGAGAGATGGTGTTAGAGTTGAGAATAGGGCTAGAAAGCTGGATCAGGGGAGAGGGTAGCTTCTAAATATAGGAAAAGTATGTAAATACTGTTAACTGTAAGCCCCATTGATCTGACTTGAGGCCCATGTCTATTCATATTTAGCAATGGAGCCTGTGTAACCTCTGTATCCTTGTCAGTCTAGGCTCACAGTCCATGGTCACAGCTAGGACCATTGTAGGCTGCACTCATTTCAGGACCAGTCTTCCTCGAGTGGCAGTGTGCCAGCCTCCCTTCGGAGAGTGGGGCAGTCCCTACCATTGCTACCTTATAGTGAGGACCAGTTTTTGGACAGGTCCACAAGAGGGCTTATGATGACGTTTCTGATGGAAATGACCAGTGATGGTGGAGAGAGGGCTTTATTAGAGGTGTAGGCTCATATATGGGAATCAGATGGTTCTCTGATTAGGGCCCTAGATCCATTTTCTTTAACCAGTTCACTGCAGGGCTCTGTATTATGATGATGCCGGTGACTGAACCTTTGACCGAAGAGACAAGGAGATGAAAACCTTCTGCATAGCCACCATGCAACCCCAAGCCCCAAATACTGTAGTAATCATGTTTTACATCATTATTTATAGTACATACCTAGTATAGTAATGTTAATATGACATTTTACTCCCTACAAAGATACCTCCTCAGGTCTGTAGAGAATTAAAAATGGCAATATACTCTATATTTAATTCTTGTTTTATTTAATTAAAAGTTTTCCCCATCCTACTATAAAAGCTTTAATGAGACTGAAATAACTCAATTTTAATTTTAATAATTTGAATTTTCTAGTTAGCCTAAAATAGTTTTATATATTGCTGAAAAAGGCATTTTCTCTAACACTGTGTTAATAAGTCATAGTATATGTATATGAGCACATTATTTCTGTGTTTCAGATTTCCTTTTTTAAATTTATTTACTTATTGGGTAGAGACAGCCAGAAATATAGAAGGAAGGTAGTGATATATAGAGACAAAGACAGAGAGACACCTGCAACACTGCCTCACCACTTGCAGAGCTTTCTCCCTGTAGGTGGGGAGTCAGGGCTCAAACCAGGGTCCTTGAGCATAGTAACATGTGCACTCAACCAGGTGTGCCACCACCTGGCTGCCCTTTAGATTTCCTGTCTATAAAAATTAAGTTGGGATATTGGTCTTCTCTAGTCTTGCCTACCAAGGTTGCTTTTAAAGTCACAAAGTAGGCATTAGAATTCTTCTTTGAGAAGAAAGATCTTTGTTTTGGAGACCGTTACTTTTAAGTCCCTTTGTGAATGCTGAGTGAGCCGCACCTAGAACAAGGCCCTGCATGGGGATGAGGGAAAACAAAGAAAGTCAAACAATCTGGAGTTTCAAACAGTTGACGCCTGAGTATATAAAATGGCCAAGGGGTCGTCAGTGGTGCACCTGACTAAGTGTGCATGTTACCATACACAAGGACCTGCATTCAAGCCCCAAGTCCCCATCTGTAGGGGGAAAGCTTCACAAGCAGTGAAGCAATGTTGCAGGTCTCTCTTTCTCTTTCTTTCTTTCTCTCTCTCTCTCTCTTTCTCTGTCCCCCTTCCCTGTCAATTATTCTTTCTTATCAAGTGAAATAAATAATGTTAAAAAATTCTTTGAGGGCTGGGTGGTGGCACACCTGATTGAGTGCACATGTTACAGTGTGCAAGGACCTGAGTTCGAGCCAACTGCCAGTTCCTAACTGCCGGGGGGAAAACTTTGCGAGCGGTGAAGCAGTGTTGCAGGCATCTCTCTGTCTCTCTCCCTCTCTATCACCCTCTGTCCATCCCGATTTCTGGCTATCTCTGTCCAATAAATAAACAAATAAATAAATAATTAAAGAAAAGAAAATAGCCAAAAGGGGTTTTAAGGAGGGTGCTTAATATTAAATATGTAACCTTTTGTATTTCTTCAATTGAGATATTCTTCCCAGATGATCAGAATTCACAGTGTGATTTTCAGAAGTTAGTAGTATGACTCCCATGCAGATATACAATGAACACATGTCAGATTTTTTTCAGCTCATTCATTAATGCAAGAAAGTGACATTCCCATTTCTTTGGACAAGAATACGTTGCATTGCTATTAGTTTTCTACAACCCTGGGAGAGTTGTACAGCAGCATGATTAAGAGCAAGATAACTGGAGGATCACACACCTATATGCAACCAGATAATTCCTTGTGGGTCCACTAGACCATGTCCAGGCCTTCACCGATGGGTCACCCTGTACTCTCTTGCTCCTTTCCAAGTGATGGACAGTTTTTCTCAGTAGCAAAGACAATTAATCACATGCTAAGTTGTACGGAAATTATGGAAGAGCATTGGAATACATGTTTGACATCATGTATTGAAAGAAAAAAAAAGCCTGTAGGGACAGAATTGTAGTCTGCTCACTAATCAAGTTCATTGGAAGCCAGAGTTGACCTGTTAGGGAATCAGAAGAATAGAAACTAGGAGGTCTTGAATGGTCTGTGCAATATGAATCAGGTTCTGTTTAATCTCATCTGGATTTTCTTTTTTTCTATCCTTTTTTCTTTCTCTTTCTTTTTTATTTTATTTTATTTTTTGCCACCAGGGTTATCATTGCCGGACTTTGTACCTGTATGATAAATTCACCGCTCCTGGCAGCCATCCCCCTCCCCTTTATTTTTATTCTTTAAATAGAGGCAGAGAAATTGAGAGGAAAGATAGAGACAGAGTGGGAGATAGAGTGACACCTCAGTGGGGCCCACCTGGAAATTAGGTCTGAATAAATGGAAACAAATAATTAAAGATAAAGCCCTTAGGGACTGAGCAGTAGCACACTGGGTTAAGCGTGCAAATAGTTCGAAGCGTTAAGAACCCACTCAAGGAACTCACTTAAGAACCCATTCAAGGCACTGCTCAGCTCTGGCTTGTGGTGGGGCTGGGGCTTGAACCTGGGACCTCAGTGCTTCAGGCATGGGAGTTTTTTGCAGAACCATTTTGTGTTTCCCAACCCTCTTCAAGTACTTTACTTTTCCATGCCCCATTCAGAGACTGTGAATTTATTGGTTTTTTTTGATTAGTTGAGGTTCAAGAGGTCAGAGATTGGTCTGAATCCAGTGGCAAAAACTAAATAAAAAATGAAGCTAATTATTCTAGATCACTTAATGTTTTGTTCTATTTTGCAATCTTTGGGAGAAATTCAGCACTGGTTGCCAGGGGCAACATGGCAAGGTGATTTAGAATTCTGGTTCTGTAGTCATACTCTCTCAGCATGAAGTGTGATTCTACCCTGTACTAGTCACATGACCCTGGACAAGTCACCTAACACCTTTTGGCCTCAGGCTTTCTAATAGTAGGACAATGACAGCAGGTTCCTTTTCTCACAGAGTTGAAAGAATGTTAAATAAGTTGTATAAAATAAGCCTAGTGCCTGTCCATATTATTTATGGTTGCTTTTGTTCTAAATTGACAATGTTGATTCACAAGGTCAAAGCAGGTGACATGTCCCATGAATCGTGTACTTTCAGATATATATAAATAGACACACATATGTATTAACACTTATGTCCTATGTGTGTATATATTTATCAGAGGTGTTCTGATCTAAGTTTATATCAATATTGATATAGAGAGACTGATTTTTAAGTAACTGGCTTTTGCTGTTGTGAGGTATAGCTAAACAAATTTGATTTCCATAGGGCATGGCAGCAAGATGGCATTTCTTGGGCAGCAGCTACACTGCAGTCCATGGGCAAAATTTCTTCTTCCTTAGGAAAAAAAAGCTTATTTTCCTCTCATAAGACCTTCTAATGGTTTATATGAGACCCACTATTTATTATAATGAGAGAGGTAGAGATAGAGAAAGGAAGAGAGAGAGAGAGAGAGAGAGAGAGAGAGAGAGAGAGAGGGAGAGAGGAATCTCTTAACTTAAAGTCAACTAGTTGGGGCTGAGTTGGTGCACCCAGCTGAGTGCACGTGTTACAATGTACAAGGACCCAGTTGCAAGCCCCTAGTTCCCATCATCTATAGGAGAAGGCTTCACAACTGGTGAAATAGTGCTACAAGTATCTCCCTTTTGCTCCCCATTTCCATCTCCCCTTTCCCTATCAACTTCTCCCCATCTCTCTCTATCCAAAAAAATGCCAGCTAGTTACAGAGGCTAGCCAGACCTACAGATTCCTCCACAGCAGCCCCTTGACTAGGGTCTGCAAGGATGTATGAAGTCAAGGTTACAAAACGCTTCCAGTTCTACATTGTATTTCCTCATAGTTGGGCTTTCATGTGAAGGGTTAGGAGGGAGACTTTCTTCATGGCACTGCTACCACTTGCTGACGTGTTGTTTTGACTCCGAGAACTAGAGTGAAGTAGTTCTTTGTTAACAATCTTCAGCTACCTGTGTTCAGAAACTGTTTTCCTTCTATTTTTTATCCTTTTATGTTCTTTATTTATTTTTAATTTTTATTTATAAAAAGGAAACACTGACAAAAACCATAGGATAAGAGGGTCCATACTCCACACAATTCCCACCACCAGAACTCTATATCCCATCCCATCCCCTCCCCTGATAGCTTTCCTATTATTTTTAAAAAATTTTTATTTATAAAATGGAAACACTGATAAAAACCATAGGATAAGAGGGGTACAACTCCATACATTTCCCACCACCAGAACTTCATATCCCATCCCCTCTTCTGATAACTTTCCCATTCTTTATCCCTCTGGGAGTATGGACCCAGGGTCATTGTGGGGTGCAGAAGGTGGATGGTCTGGCTTCTGTAATTGCTTCCGTGCTGAACATGGACGGACGTTGACAGGTCGATCCATACTCCCAACCTGTACCTCTCTTTCCCTACTGGGGGGGGACTCTGGGGAAGCGGGGCTCCAGGACACATTGGTGGCGTTATCTGTCCAGGGAAGTCTGACACTTGAGGGAATTCATGTGAAATGAAAAAGCTATAGGCTCCTGGTGGACACCCACTTCTACATTCCAGCATTGTGAGTGGCGGGCTCTGACTGTAGCCAACCTGCTCTCACCTTTATTGTCAGCACCTTGCTGGACATTCTTTCTAACCAATCAGTTTTCGCTGCGCCCAGTTTGAAACTAATAAAAGCTGTGTGCTGTAGGACAAGCAGTGTGCAGGTCTGGTAGGAATTGACCTGTAACCCATTAAGGTAAAATAAATGAAACTCCTTGCCTTCCATGTGGCTTTAGGTCTTTTGAGATGTATTAAGGAATTTTTATTACACATGAAGTCTGTTGTTCTTTGCACATGGTTTTGTCACTTTCCCCCATTCATATGGGCACACAGGTTTCCTCAAAGTAATTGAGGAGATCCCCCCCAGTTGTGTATTAAAGGTTTGTTTTTACTATTTCATATGAGATAGAGAGAGATTTTTTTTTCCTTCTCGCTGGGGCTTGTTGTCTGCAGATGAATCCACCACTTCCAGTGGCCATTCTTTTTTTTTTTTTTTTTTAATTTATTAAAAAGGAAACATTGATAAAGCCATAGGAAAGAGGAGTACAACTTCACACCACCAGACCTCTGTATCCCATCTCTTCCCCTGATAGCTTTCCTATTCTTTACTCCACTGGGAGTATGGACCCACGATCATTGTGGGATGCAGAAGATTGAAGGTCTGGCTTCTGTAATTGCTTCCCTGCTAAACATGGGCGTTGACAGGTCGATCCATACTCCCAGCCTGCCTCTCTCTTTCCCTAGTGGGGAAAGGCTCTGGGGAAGCAGAGCTCCAAGGCACATTGGTGGGGTTGTCTGTCCAGGGAAGTCTGGTCACATCCTGCTAGCATCTGGAACCTGGTGGCTGAAAAGAGAGTTAACATACAAAGCCAAACAAATTGTTGACCAATCATGGACCTAAAAGCTGGAATAGTGCAGATGAAGTCTTGAGGGTTCCTCCATTTTGTCAATAGCGAGTAGGTATATTTTAGTTATATTTTCAAAGGGCCTATAGCTATACTAGTGTTTTTTTTGTTTTGTTTTGTTTTTTTTCCTGAGCCTGAAATCTGATATGCAGGTGGATCAAAGTTATTGTCTGGGGAGATGATGTCATGGCTGGGAAAAGGACCAGAAAGCTGGATCAGGGAAGAGAGTAGCTCCCTAATATGGGAAAGGGGTATATGTATTATTGACTGTAAACCCCATCAATTTGATGTGATCTGGAGCCCATATTCAGCTTAGGAGCCTGTGTGATCTCTGCATCCCTGTAGAACTGAGCTCACATCCTGTGGTCATGAGTAGGAACATTCCATGCTGCCCCACTATTGACTCATCTTCCTCAGGTGTAGCATAGACTATGTTGTCCATCCTCCCTTTGGGGTATGGAACATTCTCTACAATTGTTGATTCAAGTTGAGGGCAAGGTCCTATGGGGGCCCACAGAGGGTATATTTTGTTGTTCCTGATAGAAATGACCGGTATCAATGGAGAGAGGGATTGATTCAAGTTCTAGGTCCATCAAGTCTGTTTGGGAATCTCAGGATTCCCTGATTAGGGCCCCAGCTGATGGGGTGGCCTGATAGTGACTAAAGAGTCATCGTTAAAGTATGCCAGTCTCTTGCCTTTATTCAGATTTTGCAGTCCTTGCTTTGCTAAGGTTAGCTTTGGGGTGAGTGAGAGAACTGTAATAGGAAATAGGTGAGGAGGGTATCTAAGTCTAAGTGGACACCATTTCATTATGTATTTGATACTGACTCACTACAGACTATTTTGTATTTTTGCTTTCAGGTATATATTTTGCCCTAATTTATGGATGCATGTGAACATTTGCTCTATCTAAGGGGACCTGGCCTATATCTAGGTTTTGGGACTTTGTTAGGAAATGAACCTACTGGAATAGAATAAGAGAATAACATGAAAGGAAAGGTCTCACCTGAGTGATAAGTGTGAAGGATTGGCACTAACGTCTCTGGACACAGTCTGAGGTGAAGCATGCTGAGATGGTACTGATTGCATTGATTAGGCTGGAATTGGCAGATGCAATATTGTTTGGTATGAATGGAGAGAAGAATGCAGAGAAGTGAGCCCCACCCCAGAGGTTCTAGGATTGGGAGAAACATAGGCTCTATAGAGAAGCGGGAGATTCCTGTTGTCTTAGGGTTTAAGAAGACAATAGATAGTTATTTCACTAATCATATTGTTTGGCAATTGGGTTAAGTTTGAAAAATCCCTTTGTTAGGATTTGCTGTATCATACACACCATCACAATATTTTATGTCCTCTAACATTATTTGCATATAGCTATGCCACCAGTTACTTTTGTTCTTCCTGGACTAAGCTTTTAAGTGAGTCATTATATCAAAAACTCAGCCTACGAATTAAAAAGACTCAGTCTGTGCTTTAAAAACTTTGAGACATTCAATCAGTTTTTCCCCTTTCATGTTACTTAAATGGTGATTTATATGACTACAAATTAATAGGAGTGTACATAAACACCATTCCTGCCATCAAAAGACTGTGTCCCATCCCATCTCGCCCCCTCCCACCCCCGTCTCTTGAAGCTGAACATCCACCCTCACCCTCCACCCAGGGTTTTTACTTTGGTGTCCTACTCCAAATTTAGTTAGATCCTGCTTTGACTTTCCCTTTCTGTTATTCTTTCTCAACTTCTGTTTATGAGTGGGATTATCCCATACTTGTCTTTATCTTTCTGACTTAGTTCACTTAACATAATTACTTCTAACTCCATCCAAAGTGGGTCAGAAAAGGTGGGTTCATTGCTCTTAATAGTTGCATAGTATTCTATTGTGTATATATACCACAGCTTTCTCAGCTACTCATCTGTTGTTGGGCACCTGGGTTGCTTACAGGTTTTAGCTATTATGAATTGTGCTGCTATGAGCATAAGTGTACACATTTCTTTTTGGTTGGGCATTATGGAATCCTTGGGGTATATCCCCAGGAGAGGAATTACTGGGTCATATAGAAGGTTCATGTCTAGCTTTGTGAAAGTTCTCCAGACTGCTCTACACAGAGGCTGGACCAGTTTACATTCCCACCAGCAGTGCAGAAGGGTTTCTCTGTCCCCCACAGCCTCTCCAGCATGTGTTGCTGCTGTCCTTTTTGATGTATGCCATTCTCACAGGAGTGAGGTGGTATCTCAGTGTTGTTTTTATTTGCATTTCTCTGACAATCAGCGACCTGGAGCAATTTTTCAAATGTTTATTAGCCTTTTGGATCTCCTCTGAAGTGAATGTTTTGTTCATATCCTCTGTCCATTTTTGGATGGGGTCATTTGCTTTTCTGTTGCTAAGTTTACTAAGCTCTTTTTATATTTTGGTTATTAGTCTCTTGTTTGATGATGGCATGTGAAGATCTCCTATTCTGTGAAGGTCTCTTTGTGTGATAGTTTCTTTGGCTATGTAGAAGCTTTTCACTTTGACGTAGTCCCATTGGTTTGTTTTTGCTTTAGTATTCCTTGCAATTGAATTTGTTTCATCAAAGATGTCCTTGAGGTTTAGGTGGGAAAGTGTTTTACCAATGTTTTCCTCTAAGTATTTGATAGTTTCTGGTCTAACATCCAGGTCTAACATCCATTCAGAGTTGATTTTTGTTTCTGGTGAGATAAGGTGGTTCAGTTTTATTCTTCTGTATGTTTCAACCAAGTTTTCCCAGCACCATTTATTGAAGAGAGCCTTCTTCCTCCACTTACTACTTTGGGCCCCCTTATCAAAGATTAGATGTCCATATGTGTGGGGGTTTAGTTCTGAGCTTTCAATTCTATTCCCAGTGGCCATTCTTTTCTTTCTTTTTTATTAGATCGTTCAGAGAGAAATTGAGAAGGGAAAGAGGATAGAGAAAAAGATAGAGAGTGGGTGTGGATAGCATAATAGTTATGCAAAGAGACTCTCATGCCTGAAGTCCCAGGTTCAATCCCCTGTACCACCATAAGCCAGAGCTAAGCAGTGCTACAGAAAAAAAAAAAGTGAGAGAGCTGGGTGGTGGCTCACCAGGTTAAGCACACACAGTATGAAGTGCAAGGACCAGCGAGCGCAAGGATCCAGGTTTGAGGCCTGGGCTCCACACCTGCTAGGGGGTTGCTTCACAACCCCCTAGCAGGTTGCTTCTCCCTCTCTATCTTCCCATCCCCTCTCAGTTTCTCTCTGTCCAAAAAAAAAAAAAAAATGACTGTAGGAGTAGTGGATTCACAGTGAATACACAGCCCCAGCAATTAACCTGGAGGACAAAAAAAAGAAAAAATATATATAGAGAAAAAGATAAGACACTTGTGACACTTCTTTATTACTTATGAAGCTTGCCTCTGCAGATAGGGAGCAGGAACTTGAGCCTGGGTCTTTGAGAATATTAAAGTTTGCATTCAAGTTGGTGTGCCACCTTCTGGGCCCACTGAGTGGGAGTTTTATGAAAAGAGAGAGGGGATCAGACCACCTCTCTAGCTTATGCAGTGTTTGGAAACTGAACGTGGAACCTCGGACATGCATGTCCTGTGCTCTACTCATTATGTTATTTCCCTGCCTACCCCCTTTTTTCTTTTTCTTTTTAAAAAATTTTTTCTTTATAAAAAGGAAACATTGACAAAACCATAGGGTAAGAGAGGTACAACTTGGCACAATTCCCACCACCAGACAGACCTCTGTATCCCATCCCCTCCTCTGATAGCTTTCCTATTCTTTACCTCTCTGGGAGGAGGACCAAAGATCACTATGGGATGCAGAAGGTTGTAGGTCTGGCTTCTGTAATTGCTAATATTAAGAGTATTATAATCATAGATTTTCAAAAGCCAAAGGGTGGTATGGCTGTAGACAAGATCACTTCTGAACTTATGTGAAAATGGATAGAAACCTTTATTTTCTTGGTGTACAGGACCTCTACTGGCTACAAAAGTGTTAACTAGAAACTAGTAGGATTCTTTTTGGGTGAAGGCTCATCTGAATGGACACAGAGCACACAGTCAAATTGTATTAGAATTATCCATGGAGGAGTCTATCTCCAGGGATACCTTCCCACAGATGAGCCCTTTAAGAGTCAAGTATAAGGTCGAGAGGCAGTTCACTTGGGTGTTGTGCTGTGCACTGCTTTGCCACGTGTGTGACCTACATTTGAAACTATCCTCATCTCACGGGAGGAAGCTTCCGTACTGTAGTTTCTTTCTTTCTTCCCCTCTCTTGTTTCTTTGTCTCTGTTTCTATGTATATAAAAATGTCATCCCAGAGCAGTGAAGCCTTGGTGATGACAAAGAGTCAAGTATCACTCTTTTGGAGTCACTAATGCCTAGACAGTTTTTGGCATTTGTCAGTTAGTACTTGAGAATTAAGTTTCCTTCTGGAATAAGGACTTCTACTTGTCTAATATGGTGGTAGCAAACTACTTCCCAGTTCTTTTGGAAAAACAAACTTATATTCATTTTTTATCAGTTATTTCTAAGATATTTATATTGCCTCCAGGGTTATCACTGGAGCTCAGTGCCCACACTACGAATCCATGACTCCAGCAGCCATATTTTCTTTCTTTCCTTCTTCCTTTTTCTTTCTTTCTTTTTCTTTCTTCCTTCCTTCCTTCCTCCCTCCCTTCCTTCCTTCCTTCCTTTCTTCCTTTCTTTCTTCCTTCTTTTCCCATTTTATTCAATAGGACAGTATATTATTCAGAAGCAGTTTCAATGCATTTTACTTATTTATTTATATTTTTATTATATTTATTTATTGGATAGAGACAGCCAGAAATTGAGAGGGAAGGGGGTGGTAGAGAGGGAGAGAGGCAGAGAGACACCTACAGCCCTGCTTCACCACTAGCAAAGCTTTCCCCCTGCAGATGGGGACTAGGGACTTGAACCCGGGTCCTTGCATATTGCTACATGTGCGCTCAACCAGGAACACCACCACCTAGCCCCTATTATTTATTTTTTGCTGTCACTCCCTTGACATGTTTAAAAAGAGGAATGACTAGAAATGAAGATAATATGACATTAAAAGTAACATATTAAGTTAGTACTTGATTTATATGTAATGAAATGGAAAATGAGTTATAATGTAGATACTTGCAAATTTTCCTTTTTAAAAATGAAAATGGTGAGTCAGGAGGTAGAGCAGCAGGTTAAGTGCACATGGTGCAAAATGCAAGGACTGGCGTAAGGATCCACATTGGAGCCCCCGGCTTCCCACCTGCCGGGGAGTTGCTTCACAGGCAGTGAAGCAGGTCTGCAGGTGTCTGTCTTTCTCTCTCCCTCTCTGTCTTCCCCTCCTCTCTTCATTTCTCTCTTGTCTTATCCAATAACGACAACAATAAAACAACAAGGATAACAAAAGAGAATAAATAAATATTAAAAAAATGAAAATGAAGGACCTTAATGGTACAGATTAATATTTAGTATTTAATTAATTGTATACTGCCTTATTAAATGTTGGGTCTGTGATATATATAATATCAATTATAAACAATGCTTCAAACTTTTATAGCTCTATTACACTATATAGGGTATATAAAGTTATATTTACTCTATTGCTAGAACAATGGGATGATAAGAACACAAAAGACAAAAAATGATTATCTACTGCTTGCAAATTCACAGGCAGATGCCATCACTAGGTAAGCTCTTAGGTAGCAAATCCTTGTGCGTGATATTTGTAGAAGACTGAAACTCCTTCTAATTTGACACCTACAGTTTAGTCATTCTGTGACAAGATCTGAACTTATTAAAAAGAGTTTGAGCTCAAGGACAAACTTAAACCCTGGAAACTTTGTTTTAGAGCAAAGTCTCTAATATGGACCTTACCTGAATTTCTCAACATGAAAAGTGTGTGATCATGAAAGGGATTATGCATTTCTCCTTAAGATTGTGAATAGAGTGTGTGTGTGGGGTGGGGGGTAGAGAGAGTGTACTTGTCTTTTAACCACTGGCACATGTAAACTGGTCGTAGTGATTTTCACTTATTGAACATCTAATGGTTAACAATTATACCAGTTTAAGGGTGTCAAAACAGTAATTAACTTAAATTTCATTTCTTTAATATAGACATAAGTCTAGGCATTCAGGACATGTTACAGTGTTTGATGTTTGCTCTAGCTTTGCAAGATGGATTTATCAAATGATAGTTAAATTGCTCACAGACACATGGCTAGGGAATCCAGAAGTAAGAAGTTTTTAAAAGATTTTCTTTGCTTATTAATTAGAAAGATAGGAGGACAGAGAGAAAGAGAATCAGACATCAGTCTGGTACTTGCACTGCTGGGGGTAGAATTCTGGATTTTGTGCTTGAGAATCTAATACTTCATCTATTGCACTACCTCCCAGACTGATCATCTCCATTTTCAAGGCAAACTAGAAATCAAACTAGAAAATAGCAGTCAGATTTCAAGGTGAGGTGTGTGTGTGTGTGTGTGTGTGTGTGTGTGTGTGTGTGTGTGTGAGTGAGTGTGTGTGTATGTGCGCGTGCATGCGCTCGCTGCTTCTCTTGCATGGGGTCTGCACTCATTAAATGCCAAAAAACATGATCCTTAAAATATTTATAAGCTCCATGGAAGTTGCCTGACATTTAATTTTTCTTTTTTACAATGGCCCTGATCAGCTTTGGTGTATGGTGGTGCAGGGGACTGAACCTGGGACTTTGGAGCCTCAGACATGAGAGCTTCTTTGCATAACCATTTTGCTATCTCCCTTGCCCCCATGTATTTAATGTTAAGGAACTGATGGGTGGGTATTTAAACTTTAAGGAAATTTTGCCATGTTCTAATGTAGACATCGTGTTTCTAGTAGTACAATAGCCAGTATCCAAGTGTTACATGTATTCACTTATTACATTTATTCATAAGTTTTGGGTGTGCTTCATTGATGCGATACATCTTGTTTACTCACACCCACACCCCATTGGTTTGCTATTATACCTCCAGCAGGGAGGGGACACCTTCTTACTCATACAAGATGCCTTCTTTTTTAGATCAGCACTTTGATAAGCACTTGTTTATCTGAAATTGTCTTGAATAAGGATTTGGATAAAAAGGAGTTATGAACTGACATCAGAATTGCATCAGAACTGCAAAGTATATGAATTGTATACAAACTGTTCTAATTGTCATCAGAACTGCAAAGTATACAAATTCCTGTTCTCTTTAGGCATGAGTTTTGCTAAGCACTCTCTAAGTTTTCTTATCACTGTAGGAAAATGTGCTTAGGGCAGTTTATAAACTTAGTCATTGACCTCCGGGTTGGAATATCAGATCTTGAAAGTAAGCAAAGAGGAAATGATCTTGTATTACATAAAGATGTTCTAGAACTTGAATATGGCTTATTGACTTAAGTGAGGTTTAATGAAGAAGGGAACAAGAGTAAGTTTAAAATATATATATATTTATTTATTTATTTTCCCTTTTGTTACCTTTGTTGTTCTTTATTGTTGTTGTAGTTATTATTGTTGTTATTGATGTCGTCGTTGTTAGATAGGACAGAGAAGTGGAAAGAGGAGGGGAAGACAAAGGAGAGAAAGACACCTGAAGATTTGCTTCACTGCTTGTGAAGCAACTCCCCTGCTGGTGGGGAGCTGGGGGCTCAAACTGGCATCCTTAAGCTGGTCCTTGCGCTTTGCGTTTTGTGCCATGTGTGCTTGCTATTGCCTGATTCACAATAGTAAATTTTATAGATTTTGTATATCATTTACTATATGTCAGTAAACTTCTGAAATATTCTGCTTGAGTTTTTTTTAATCCTTTCATTAAAAATTTTTATGAGATAAGCACTATTAGTTACATTTTATAGACATAGAGAGGATAATTTCCAAAAGTCACATAGAAGGAAAAAAAATGAGGGCAAGATTTAAATAAACATATGTCATGTTATTTTCAAACTACTTTTGAAAACTTTCTCTTGACTCAAGATTTGATACTTGTCAGGGTGTTGGTGCACCCAGGTGAGTGCACATATTACCATGTGCAAGGACCCAAGTTCAAACCCCTGCCACCCAACTGCAGTGGGGAAATTTCATGAGCAGTGGAGTAGGTGTCTTTCTTTCTCTCCCTCTCAAACTTTCCTTCCCCTCTCAATTTCTCTCTGTCATATCAATTAATAAAACAGAAAGAAGGAAGGAAGGAAGGAAGGAAGGAAGGGAGGGAGGGAGGGAGGGAGGGAGGAAGGAAGGAAGGAAGGAAGGAAGGAAGGAAGGAAGGAGGAAGGAAAGAAAGAAGCAAAGAAATTGCCACCGGGAGCAGTGAATTCATTGTGTAGGCACCAAGGCCCCAGCGATAACCCCAGTGGCAATAAATAAATACATTTGATAAACGTTAACACAGTACATAATATCTGTGAACATGGAAGATACAGCATGTTTACAGTTGATTTTTTATCCTTTCTTCCCACTTTCCTGAACTTGATCATCCTTCTCTTCTTCCTTTTTTCTTTATTTATTTCATGAAGCATGGAATGTTGGCATCTTTCCATTTCCCCTCATATTTAATTTGTTGCCAGTTCTATAGATTCTTTCCACAAGGTGCTTGAATCTCTCTTAATCCTCCTCCCACTTCAGTTCAGAGCTCATTGCTTCATCCAGGAACTTGCTATCATTTTTGGACTAGTTTACCCACTACTTTTATTATTAATATTATTCAGTAAATCTCATTCTTCCAAGATTCATCTCAGCTAAGCTGTACTAATACCTCTCTCCTGATTATATATGTAAAAAAATTCTCCTGCCTCTATTGCATGTGAAATTATATCCAAATTTCTCACCTCAGGCTATGGGGCAGTATGTCAAGACCCCTTTCTCAGTAGGTATTAGAAAAAGCTTGGAGATTTTTCCTACTAGAGAAAGACATTTTCAAGCAAGGTTGTGGTTGTTTCACTCAAGTAGTTATAGGAAATAGCCTCATGCTTCTTATCATAAGTTCTGGGTGGTTGTTTCATAAGCAGGGCAATCAGGGACCTATTACAAAGAGAAATATGATTTCCTCATAGGAGATGAGACTGTGTTGTCCTTAGAAGAAAATTACTATTTGATTTAAGGGGACATGTTTGCCTTTAGACAACTTGGGAGGAATCCAGTTTTGGTCTTTGATGGTTCAGCTTCCTCTCTACCTCAAGGATGCTGAAACCTTAACCTGAAAATCTTAAACAAAATCAAGGCTGTCATTGGTGCTCAAGAGAAGTAATTTTTTTTTTAAATAACTTAATTGGGGATATAATGATTTACAGGCCAATTGTTGACAGTTGTCTAGTGGCAGATGAGTGGCTAAGAAAGTAGCTTTATTTTCTTTCTGGGAATGGGGTGGCACTTTGAGTAGGGAAGGAGTCAGAATCAATATGTAAAGAATTAAGATTGTAAAGGGATTTTGAGATGATCACCAGACAGATGTAAAACATGGACCATAGTTGGCAGTGAGAGGGATGGTCTCCCTCCTTTGCACTCTCTTTAAATGTGAATTCTAATTCTGTTTCTTTCTTCTACCTTTAAAAGAATATTATTTATTGTTGGATAGAGATAGAGAGAAACTGAGAAGGAAGAGGGACATATAGAGGGAAAAGGACAGAGAGACACACCTGAAGACCTGCTTCACCACTCATGAAGTTTGTACAGTGCGGGTGGGAACCAAGGGCTCGAACCTACATCCTTAGGCACTGTAATGTGTGCACTTAGCTAGGTGTGCCACTGCCTGGTCCTTCTTTCTTTCTTTCTTTTTTTTTTTTTTACTCTTTTTTTCTTTCCTCACTTCTCTTCCATTTTCTTCTCCCCTCCTCCTTCCTGTTTAACATTTACCAGACGATTTGTGAATAGATTTATGTGATTATTGTCTAACTTCCTTTACTAAATTTGAAGGTTTTCTCTCCAGAAGTCATCCAAAGAAAAGCAGAGACAAACAGTCTGGCTTTGCCCCTTCACTGTGATTTCCTTCCCACCAAATCAGTTGCTCTTTTAGTAGATCAAGCGCACCTTTTAAAAAAGAATCATGTGAAGTCTACACAACCAGGACTAGACATTCAAAAAAAGCTTAGAAGTCCCTTCCAGGCAGAGAATCCTTTTGCTCAGAATCCCAGCTGAGGTCTGTTGTGTTATGCTTAGTTTGCTTTGTTTGCTTGAAGTGAAAGCAACTTCCTTGCGCTCTCTCTACTTTTCTCTTTTTTCCTTCCCTTTTTTGTTATGTTCTTTCTTTTTAATATTTGATTAGTAATTTATAAGATTAAAAGATAATAAAAGTATTCCTTTCTTTGATTATATTATGAAGTTTTACAACACTTTTCTTTTTACTGTAATTATTATTGTAAGATAATAACTGATATATCCTTTAATCTTCTAATAAAGTAGAATTTTTCCTTTTTGCATACCAAGCAAATGCCACATGGATTCACTTTGTCATTTTATTCTCTCTTTTTTTTCTTTTAACCAGAGCACTGTTCAGTTCTGGCTTATGGTTGTGTAGGGGATTGAACCTGGGACTTCAGAGCCTCAGACATGAGAGTCTCTTTGCATAACCATTATGCTATAATGGTAGCCCCATCCTGTCATTTTATTCTTTTTTAGGGAAACCATGGACTAGTTTTTCTCCACATTGTGAATAAATAAATATATATATGTATATATGTGTGTGTGTGTGTGTGTGTGTAAATTCAACTGAGCTGAACTTCCTGTTCAGCACTGAAGAGTTTTAGGTTCTCATTTCTTTTCCATCAGCTGCCTTAATAATTAGCATATAGCTCATAAAGCATACAAATATGGAATAATTGACTTCACCAATATTAATAGAATATCTGAGGGGAATTACCCCTAATTTTCCAATATAGATTTGGAATTAAATACAGCTTAATGAGTATGTTCTGATTTATTATTTGATAGATTCATTTGTTTCTATTTGGATTCAATTTGGGGGTTTAATATTATCTTTTCATTATAGTTTTTGTATACATAATATGTATATGGTTTAAGGAGAAAATAATATTAAAAATGAATTCTCATTTCTACTTACCCATTTCAATCCATATATACAAGAAATCTTTTTTTGAAAGTTCTTTTTTTATTTTAATCTTTATTTATTTATTGGATAGAGACAGCCAGAAATTGAGAGGGAAGGAGGTGATAGGAAAGGAGAGAGACAGAGAGATACCTGAAGCCCTGCTTTATGATTCGCAAAGTTTTCCCCTTGCAGATGGGGACCAGGGGTTCGAACCTGGGTCCTTGCGCACTGTAGCATTTGCACTTTCAACCAGATGCACTACCACCCAGCCCCCACACAAGAAATCTTTACAGTTAGCTTATATTTTCTGTTTCTTCTTACAAAAAATATTAAATATTTATGTACATCATATCTTTTTTAATACAGATTATAGCACATGTATTCTTTTGCGTTTTTTTTTTTCTGACAACAGAGATTTTCCTAAGTTTCTGCATAGTATCTCATGATGTACATATTGTAATATATATTTTGGTATAAATCTCCCAAAATTAAGCTTACAGTGATGAAAACTAAAAAATATAAGATTAGTTAAAAATTCATGATCCAAAAGGAAGCATATTGGATCAGGCTAAACAAATTTAGAGTTAGTGGGAATAGTCATCACTGAACTTAGAAAAGCTAGAGCTTTATGTGTGAAAGTTTTATCAGTCACTAATAGTGATGTAAGAGTAAGATCTTTTTGTTTTGTTGTGTTAGAAGAGCTGAGAAGAGTCATAATAGTTGAAACTATACTTGGGAGAATCTTAAGCAATCTGAATAACAATAGTCTTAGCATAATATCTCACTTGGAAAGAATTGATCTCATAAAAGGAAATTTCATTTACATTAAAGGTAACAAAGAAAAGAATGTGTCATACATAGGAAACTGACCAAAGAAGGCCAGAGTGATAGCTCAGTCTATTACAAGCACCAACATGTTTTTTTTTTGTGTGTGTGTGTGTCCTTCCTTCCTTCCTTCCTTCCTTCCTTCCTTCCTTCCTTCCTTCCTTCCTTCCTTCCTTCCTTCCTTTCTTTTTTAAAAGACATTGTTTTTTATTTTTTACTTTTTATTATTGTATACATAGAGACAGAGAGAAATTGAGAGAGGAAAGGAGGCAGAGAGACACCTGCAGCCCTGAGTCACCACTTGTGAAGCTTTCTCCCTGCAGGTGGGGGCCAGGGGCTTGAACTCGGGTCCTTGTGCACTGTAATGTGAGTGCTTAACCAGGTATACCACCGCCTGGCCCCCTCTTTCTTTCCTTCTTTCCTTCTTTCTTTCTCTTTCTTTCTTTCTTTCTTTCTTTCTTTCTTTCTTTCTTTCCTTCTTTCTTTCCTTTCTTTCTTCCTTCCTTCCTCCCTCCCTCCCTTCCTTCCTTCCTCCCTTCCTTTCTTCTTATTTATTTAAAATAATTGACAAGATTGTAGGATAAGAAGGTACAATTCCATACAATTCCCACCACCAGAATTCTGTATCCCATCCTCTCTACTGGAAGCTTTTCTATTCTTTATCCCTCTGGGGGCATGGACCTAGGATCATTATGGGGTGCAGAAAGTGAGAGTTCTGGCTTCTGTAATTGCTTTTCCGCTGAACATAGGTGTTGGCAGGTTGATCCATACTCTCAGCCTATTTCTATCTTTCCCTAGTGGGGCAGGGTTCTGGAGAGGTGGGGTTCCAGGACACACTGGTGAGTTGTCCAAGGCTCAGAGGCCCTAGTTCAATCCTTATTCATCACCATGAGACAGAGCTGAGCAGTGCTTTGCCAGTTTTCATGCACCCCCACCCACTCCATCATAATAATTAACTAAATATTTTTTAAAATTGGTCAAAGAATAAAATTGACTTAATGGAATAAGTCCTCCCAAATACCCTCTTATTCTCTGGGTGAAAATTGAGCATATTTGTGTAATTCTGCTTGAAACATTTCACACAGGCACAGATGATCTCCTGGGCCATAAAGTGGTTTCCAAATGAAGTGCAGTAGCATATCATGGGCTCTTCTTGTTTAAGTGCTGCCCTTGAGTATTTTACTTTACTTTTCTCTTTTCGGTCCCCTTGGATCATTGTTGTTGTTTGTCTGTTTATTTGTTTTTTAACAGAGCACTGCTCAGCTCTGGCTTATGGTGGTGTTGGGGATTAAACCTGGGGCCTTTGGTGCCTCTGGCATAAAAGGCTTTTTGTGTAACCATTATGCTATCTTTAAAACCTTCTGGCATCTTTGATATAGCATATCACAGCTGTTTATTGAGTAAGCCTGTCTTTGAAACACTTCATTCTCCCTCCTATTTCCCAACACGTCAAAGCCTTTGATTTTATGAAGCAAGTTAGATTCTCCTTCCTTCTTCCTTCAATTTTTCACTGAGTCACAGATCATCTTTGCTGATGTTTTCATATTTCAGATACTAACTGATATTGAAAATAGCCATTCTCCCTACAAGTGCTCTTACAACCTTTTAAAGAAAACCTACTCTGACCTTTCTGGTTTCCTGCCTCTAGTTTACTCTAGATCTGGCTGAGACCAGTTCTGCTCTTGGCTGGGATGGAGGGTGTCTCTGGGGACCCTTGATGAGGAACATCAGTGATTTAACATCTCACTAATCCTGCTTCCATTTCCAAATTGCTACTGTGCCCTGACTTAGTAAAATTAAAAAGCTGTGTTTTAGTAAGTCTTTCATCATGTACCCTAATTCCAAATTCTGAACTCCTACGCTTTTCTTTTTTGCTTAAATTTCTGGTTTGATAGCACGCTTGATTCTCCTCTCTAAGTGTTTACCACCCGATTTTCTAAGGACCTGAACCCTCCTCTGGAAATCTAGCCTCAGTGCTGGGCTCTTGTTTATTGATCTTACCATTTCCATAATTCCATAATATCTATCATTTGGCAGTATGGCTAAATCTTTATAACTTGCTCTAGAGCATACTCCTCCCAAACTGCCACTGTCTTGCCTTAAAAAAATTTTTTTTTAATTATCTTTATTTATTGGATTGAGACTGTCAGAAATCGAGAGAGAAGGGAGAAATAGAGAGGATGAGAGACAGAGAGACACCCGCAGCCCTGCTTCACCACTTGAGAGTCTTTCCCCCTGCAGGTGGGGACCGGGGCCTCGAACGTGGGTCCTTGCTCATTGTAACAGGTGTGCTCAACCAGGTGCACCACCACCCTGTCTTGTCTTTTATCTCACATTGAACCACCTCCTACTCCTCTTTTTCCCTTCATCTCCTTTTCTTCCACTGACCACTTGGCTAAAATCCTCCTCCCCTCTTCTAATGTTCTCCAGCTAAAACAAAGGTCAGGTTAAGTTTCTGGTTCAAGGATACTAGCTGTACTGTTTAGCATTTGCTCAATTCTAGGAAATAATTTCTTGTTCAGGTATCGGGTTAAACATTTATTCCAAATTCCCATTTTATTAAAAAAATTTTAATTTATAAAATGGAGATATTGACAAGATCATAGGATAAGAGGGTACAACTACACACAGTTCCCACCACCAGAACTCTCTATTTCATCCTCCACCCCACCCTCCATCTTGAAAACTTTCCTATTCTTTATCCCTCTGGGAGTATGGACCCAGGATCATTATGGGGTACAGAAGGTGGAAGGTCTGGCTTCTGTAATTGTTTCCCCACTGGACATGGGTGTTGGTAGATCGATCCATACTCCCAGCCTGTCTCTCTCTTTCCCTAGTGGGGCAGGGCTCTGAGGAGGCGGGATTCCAGGACACACTGATTGGAATCCTCTGCCCAGGGAAGTCAGATTGGCATCATGGTAGCTTCTGGAGCCTGGTGGCTGAAAAAAGTGTTATTATATAAAGCAGAACAAATTGTTGACTAATCATGAACCTAAAGGCAAGAATATTGCAGATGAAGATTTAGGGATCTCCATTTTGGAAAATGCTCGTAGGTCTATTTAGGTATATTCCAAGGGGCCCCTGGCTTTACTAGCCAAATTTCCATTTTAACAAAACCTTTAACATTTTAAAGTACTAAGATGAACATTTTTTAAATATGTAGATTATCATTTTTTCTTGAATTAATATTATATATATATTTCAGGTTCTGTAATGTTCATAAGTAGCCTCAAAACAAATAATTCATCTACTACAAACATTTGTCAACCTTTTTTATCAGCATTGTTCTTAAATTAGAAAGTTTACCCATGATTAAGTCACTGGAAATTCTACATATCAGAATATGTGAGATGCAAAAATAACTCAGGATGCTAGCTTTGTCTTTAAGGTCACACACTACACAGTTATAGTACAGTATAATAAAAGTCCCACCAGATGTTATGTGTAAGGCTCTCTGTGAGTACAGATGTAGGTTTGTTTGACTGACTTGTCTTGGAATAAGAGGTCCAGGGGTTGCTTCATAGCCTACTTGAACTAGCTCCTGAAGGATGAGTAAGAGTTTGCCACAGAGGTCAGGGATAGACTTGGCAGGAGAAATAGGAAATAGGTATTTAGACATGCTAGGACATGGTCCATTCCATTAGAAGAAGCATGAATAATTTGGGTGGTCCCATTAAGCTAGGGGGAGAGGCAGGAAATATGGCTGGAGAGACAGGTTGGGTACTGCTGGGGAAGATATTACGTACTATGCTGATGAGGTGGGGCCTGATTCTAATGTAGATAGCGACCTATCCCTGACAGTTGAGCAATTCCTCAATCTTATGGAGTAATCCTTGCCTCCAAAAAAAAATGTATTCAGTGTCTAAAGAAATCAAGGCTTTTGTCCTCTGGAAGTTACAGAATGTTGGTATGATGCAATTGCCATTCTAGATATTATCCTTACAAATATCATTATATGTACATTATATATATATATAATATATATATATATATATTGCCTCCAGGGTTATCGCGGGAGCTTGGTGTCTGTACTGCAAATTCACTGCTCCTGTGGCCATTTTTTTGACTGTTTTTTTTTTTTTTTGGATAGGACAGAGAGAAATAATTGAAAGGGGAGGGGGAGATAGAGAGGGAGAGAGAAAAAGAGACACCTGCAGACCAGCTTCAATGCTTGTAAAGTGACCCCCCTGTAGGTAGGGAGCTAGGGGCTGGAACCGGGATCCTTGTGTGGGTCCTTACACTTCGTACTATGTGGGTTTAACCCGGTGCACTACTGCCCAGCCTCATCTATATGTATGTGTGTGTGTCTATATACACATATATATGTATATATACACACACATATATACATATATATACATATACATGTATGTACACACACACATATATATAATAAAAAAATATATATATATGTTTTTTTCAATCACATCCACCACCAAAGTTCTGTGGTCCCACTCTCCCAATGATAACCATCATAATTCCCACAAAGTTTTAGAGACAAGTATTTCCTTTTTTTTGGGAAATTAATATTTCAGTTCTCTAGATTCCACACACGAGTGAAACCACCTAGCAGTTGTCTTTCACCTCTTTATTTAATTTACCTAAGCATTATCTGCTTCAGTTCCATCCATTTTGTCCCAAATACTCAATCTCATATTTTTTTGATTGTGGAGTAATGTTCTATGGCATATATACCCCATAACTTCTTTATCCAGTCATTTGCATATGGACATTTGTGTTGCTTCCATATTTTGAATATTGTGAATAATGCAGCTATGATCATAGGGATGTGTATTTCCCTTTGAATTAATATTTTTATGTTCTTTGAGCAAATGCCCAAGACTGTTTTTAAAATTTTTTTTATATTTATTTTCCCTTTTGTTGCCTCTGTTGTCTTTTTTTATTGTTGTTGTAGTTATTGTTGTAGTTATTATTGATGTCGTTATTGGATAGGACAGAGAGAAATGGAGAGAGGAAGGTAAGATAGAGACTGAGAGAGAAAGACACCTGCAGACCTGCTTCATGGCCTGTGAAGCGACTCCCCTGCAGGTGGGGAGCCAGGTGCTCGAACCTGGATCCTTACACCGGTCCTTACCCATTGCACTACCACCCGACTCCTCCAAGAAGGGTTTTGGTAGATCGCATGGTATTTCCATTATTATTTGTCTAAGGGCTCACAGTTATTGAGAGGGACTGCACCAGATTGCATTCCCATCAGCAGTGCAACACAGTCTTTTCTCTACAGCCTTGTCAATACATTTTGTGTTTTGCCCTTGTGGATCTCTTATCTCACACTTTAAATAAATAAATGTATCCTTTTTTGGTGAATTACTTATAGAAAATTAGATTTAGTGTCAAATTATTTTGATATACTTTTATTTACTTATATTTGAAATTTGTGGTGAGAACAGCATATTTTGTATGGCAATAGTAATGTTTTGAGGTTATGCACGTGTGCATGTAAAAGAGAGATTAGAACATGGGGAGGAGTTGAAGGAGAAATGAAGGATACAAAGATGGAAAAAAATCCTGATTTAGCAATATGCAGTTTTGTTTTGTTTTTTGAGAGGGTTAATGCTTTATAGTGAAGTCACTGATTAGGAGCACAATTTCATTATGCACCAGGACCTCACAGCTCTCTTCCACCTCTCTTCCCTCTTCCTTCCCCCAAGTCCTTTACTTTGACCCAATACAACATACCCAGTTCACGTTTCACTTATTTTCTCTCTCTCTGTCTCTATTTACTAAATCCCACTTATAGGTGAGATAATTTGGTATTTTACCTTCTGTTTTTCACTTATTTCACTTAATGTGATGCTTTCTAGTTTCATCCAAGATGACTCAAAGGCAGCAACCCTGTCATCTTTTCTTTTTCTTTTTTTTCTCTTCTCTTCTCTTCTCTTCTCTTCTCTTCTCTTCTCTTCTCTTCTCTTCTCTTCTCTTCTCTTCTCTTCCCTTCTCTTCTCTTCTCTTCTCCTCTCCTTCCTTCCTTCCTTCCTTCCTTCCTTCCTTCCTTCCTTCCTTCCTTCCTCCTTCCCTTCCTCCCTTCCTTCCTCCCTTCCCTTCCCCCTTCCTTTCCCTTCCCCTTCCTTCCTTCCTTCCTTCCTTCCTTCCTTCCTTCCTTCCTTCCTTCCTTCCTTCCTTCCTCCTGCCTGCCTGCCTGCCTGCCTGCCTTCCTGCCTTCCTGCCTTCCTGCCTTCCTGCCTGCCTGCCTGCCTTCCTGCCTTCCTGCCTTCCTGCCTTCCTGCCTTCCCTCCTTCCCTCCTTCCCTTCCTGGGCTATTGTTGGGGCTCAGTGCCTGCACTATGAATCCACTGCTCCTGGAGGCCATTTTTCCCATTTTGTTGCCCTTGATGTTGTTGCCATTGCTATTGTTGTTGTTGGATAGGACAGAGAGAAATTGAGAGAGCAGGGGAAAACAGACACCTGCAGACTTGCTTCACTGCTTATGAAGCGACCTCCCTGCACGTGGGGAGCTGGGGGCTTGAGCCAGGATCCTTACACTGGTCCTTGCCTTAGTGCCATGTACACTTAACCTGCTGTGCTACTGCCTGGCCCCCTACCCTGTCATTTTTAACAGCTGAGTCATATTCTATCACACTCACAGACACACACACACATACACACACACACACACACACACACACACACTATGATGTTTTAGACACTCTTCTGTTGTTGGACATCTGGGTTGCTTTTAGGTTTTGGCTATTACAAATTTAACATTCTTTTTTTTTTTTTTTTTTTACATCTGGAAGCTATTTTGATCACATATGACTTCTTCCATGATTTACTATTAAAGCATGCTATCAGATATTTCAGGCAAAAGTTTGACAATGTAAATTTTATCATGTAGTTCTAGAAAAGGATTGTTTGCCTAGTAATCATGAAGATATTTTCCAAACTCGTCTCTGCATAAATATTTTCCAATAGCTGTATTCTAGAAAAAAATATATTCCTATGAAGGGCTGATTTTCTGCCTTGTTTGTAGATGTAAAGCTTAGAGAAATGCATCAAGGAAGGATACCTATTGGTTCAGTATTTATTCAGCAACTACTATGCTACGAGGCACTTATCTAGGTGCTTACAGAGATAAAGGGTGAGTTCCCTATATTTTGGTGTATCATAATATCTGTCAGTCATTTCCATCTCAACCCTCCCAGCTTCGGCTCTTTTTCTCTTTTGGATTTGCTCTTGTTTCTTCCTCAGGAGACTGTGCTTGTATCACTAGACTTTTCTCAACCAACCCACAGCAGAAAGCACCGGAGTAATCTGTCCTCCCAGGGAATCTGTAGCCAATAACTGAGAGGATTTAGGAAATTAGTTCTGTGTCTGGCTTCTCACTCTCCCTCTTGCTTCATCTATTCTCTCCTAGCCTCCTTGGAACATGGGAGGACAATTTAGAGCCCAAGACAGTAACCACACATGTCAGTCAGAATGCTGCAGAGTCAGAACCAAATGGAGACAGATATGCATGTGTCGGTCATAGGATTCACAAATTACTGTCGTGTTCTGTTCATCTGTTGCACATTTTGACGTAACAGATACTGAATGTGTGTGTGTGTGTGTGTGTGTGTGTGTGTGTGTATGTGTGCAGGGGGAGCTCCAAGGTTAGAGTTTTGGTCACTGGTCACATTTTCAACAACGGATGCATACAAACCTTGTTCTGTGTGTGTTTCAGTGTAAAGACTGATTTAATATGCACAGTGTAACCCTGAACTTTTGATCAGCTGCGCTATAGCTAGCTCATGCTTAGATGGAGATTGGCTAGCATGCGTACTTTTTTAATTAATAAGCTTTGCAGCCATCTTCTATTTAAGAACACTGAACAGCACTGTGCCAGAAGGCATGTACAACTGCAGAATCAACCAAAACCACAAAGATGTAAAATAAAAAGAGAAGCCATGTCACTCAGTATACCATGCAAAACCACACTTGTTTACTAGGAGACCTGAAACAAGAAGGCAGAAGTTTGTCTGACTGACTGCTGATGGGAAGTCTGTGCCTCACGTGACGAATTTTTCAGAGTTTCGGGCATATTTATGAATGACTGCAAATACACTTAAAGGATAGTTTGGGGGTTACTAATACATTAATACATTTTAATGAGTGGGACAATCAACAAATACAGAAGCTAAGCATAATGAGAACTGGCTTACATGGTGCATGTGTATTTGTATATATGCAGCATAGGTATTACCTGCATATACACTAATAATAGTCTGCAGGCGTTAATGCTGACATCTTGAGGCAGGCTTCTTTTCTATAAAACCTGTTTTTTGCTTGTAAGACCTTCAGTTGATTAGATGAATCCACCCCTCATTACTAAAGGAAATCTTTACCTATGAGACAGACCAGAATATTGCTTAGCTCTGACATATGGTAACGCTTGTGTTGGAATTTAAAGCCTCAGTCATGCAAACCCTATACTCTAATGCTGAGTTATCTCTCAAGTCCTAATCATATTTATTTAAAATTATCTGGGGCTGGGTGATGATATATTTGGCTACCATGCTTAAGGATCCAGGGTCAGACCCCCTGTCTCCATGTTCAGGGGCCAAGTGCCACAAGTAGTGAGATGTCTCTCTTTCTCCCTGTCTATCTCCCCTTCCATCTCAGTTTCTCTCTCTCTATCCGATAAATAAATATATTTTTAAAAAATCCTCAGGGAAATAATTTGCCTCAGTTTATAATAAATCGACTGTGGTAACGTTAATGATTGACTGTAGATGTCATTGACTTTTATTTTATTTTATTTCATTGCCTCCATGTCATTGCTGGGGCTCTGAGCTAGCACTACAAATCCCCTTTTCCTGTGGCCGTTTTTGTTTAGTTTTTTGGCTAGGACAGAGAAAAATTGAGAGAGGAGGGGAAGATAGAGGAGAGAGAGAGATTAACACCTGCATGTTCAGTTTGAGGGCTTTTTTTTTGGGGGGGGGTCTACAAGCTGGTTAAAGCCTTTGAATACAAGCTGGTGCCATGAGTGATAGCTGAAGGTAAGAGACAGTAACCAGCAAAACAGTAAAACTGGGTTGGAGGATCTGGAGACTCCACATTTAATAAGTCACTAAAGAGTATGATATTTACTCCATTTCTCACCTGCCACTTGAGCAAAATACCAGGAGAAACTTTGACAAGTCAGACTGAAATACAAGCATGCCTGTTACGGGAAGTCACAGACAACTGAAAGGAAAAGCCTTTGAAAAATGTAAAAAAACCAAAACAAAACTAAACAAAAAAAACCACCAAAAAAAAAAAAAAAACCCACCAGCAATAACAACAAAAAAATTAGCCTCTCTTTTTCAGTCCAGAAAGTGATCCCAAAGAGAGCGGAATGCATCCTCAGTTCTATTCTCTAGCCTATGAAATACCAAAATCACAAAACACTAACTGAAAATGGCTGTTTCCTTTGTTCTCTTCCACAGAGCTAAGGGTCTTTGGGAGGTATTTATAGGCAGCTCAGGTGCAAATGGATGTTGAGTAGTTCTCACTTCTTAGAAAAGAAAAAAGAAAGAAAGAAAGAGAGAAAGAAAGAAAGGAAGGAAGGAAGAAAGGAAGAAAGAAAGAAAGAAAGTATTAAAAAAAAAAAGGAACTCAAACAAGTTGTCTCCAGGTGTATCCCAAATGGCATGTTGATTGACTCCGTTCAAAAAGAAATTAGGGATGTAAATGTGTTTGAGAAAATTATTACCCAAATCACAACATCCTCTTCAGACAGTTGTTTGATTGAATACTGAAAAGAACATTTAAAATCTTCCAGCAAAAGCCTGTGCCAAAGTATTAAATGATAAACAGGTAGGAATTCTCTTCTTGCCCTCTGAGAAAAAGATCTTTGCCTTTGATATTAATTCAGGTTTGTTTGCATGTATAATTCAGACACATTCATCGGTGGCCTTCTGTCAAAATGTCATGAGATTTCATATTTAGAATTACTAATACTCAGAGTGATATAATGGGTATTAACAATTACTGGCTTAGACAATTGTCACTACTTTCATAAGGCAAGTGAGGGTGCAGAGAATGTGTCTCAAAGTGATGATGCTTCATCTGCAAGGATGATAATAAAAATATGTTTCATTTGTATAATCTTATAATGAACTAATCTTTTCAGTTTATTATCGTTTCTATTATCCTTTTGAAAATGGGGAATCTAATAACCACTTGATATTTCCCATGATAAAAAATTTGTGATTTATTAATTGGTTCATTCCTTCTGCAACTAGTCAGTTATTGTTAAGCCCCAGAGATGTGGTAGTGAACAAGACAGTTAAGGATGCTGTTTCTGTGGAATTTTAATTCTGCAGTGGGGAGATACACCATAAGAATTGAGCAAATGTTTACAATGTCTCAGAACCATTAAATAGACCATTGGTGATTAATTTCATAAAACATCATCCATCATTTTTAATTATTGCTGTTTATTTGATGGCGTTAATAGTTACTATGTAAAATGAAGTTAGGAGAAAGGGAGGAACAAAAAAGAATATGGAGTACTTTTTTCTTTTTTTCCTTTTTTTTACTAGTGATTTAATAATGATTGACAAGACTGTAGGATAAGAGGAGAACAATTAGGGAGTTGGGCGGTAGCACAGCGGGTTGGGTGGTAGCACTGTGGGTTGGGTGCACGTGGTGCAAAGCACAAGAACCAGTATAAGAATCCCGGTTCGAGCCCCCGTCTCCTCACCTGCAGGTCGCTGAAGCGGTGAAGTAGGTCTGCAGGTGTATCTCCCTGTCTGTCTTCCCCTCCTTTCTCCATTTCTTTCTGTCCTATCCAACAATGACATCAATAATAACAATAATAACTACATCAATAAAAAACAAGGGCAACAAAAGGCAATAAATAAATAAATAATTAAAGAAAAGAATTTAAAAAAAGAGGAGACCAATTCCTTACAAATCCTATCACCAGAGTTCTGTATCCCACCTCCATTGAAAGGTTTTCCTAGTCTTTATTTTTCTCAGAGTATGGACTAAAGCTCTTTATAGGGTGTAGAAGGTGAGAGGTATGGCTTCTGTAATTGTTCCTCCACTGGGCATGGGCATTGACAGGTCAGTCCATATCAGCAGGCTGCTTCTTTCCCTAGTGGGGCAGGACTCTGGAGAGGTAAGGCTCCAGGACACATTGGTGAGTTTGTCTGCCCAGGGAAGTCAGGTTGGTATCATGGTAGCATCTACAACTTGGTGGCTAAAAAGCATTAAGATATAAAACATAGAAGTTTTGTTTCAATAACCAGGAAACTAAATGTAAGAATAAATAGAGCAGATGGAACTAAAGGTCTTTGTGTGGAAAGAAGCTAGGCAGTTTATTTTAGGTATGTTTCAAGGGGGCCATGACTTTAGTAATTTTTACCAGAGCCCAACAGCTAACATGCAGGTGGACTAAAAATATAGTCTGGGTCAGGCAGAAGTTGAAAAACAAGATCAGAAATGAAAACACAAGTAGAACCTGAAATGTAATTGGCATATCGCACTAAAGTAAAAGACTCTGGGTTGGGTGGGTGGGGAGAATACAGGTCCATGAAGGATGATAAATGACATAGTGGGGGTTGTATTGTTAAATGGGAAACTGGGGAATGTTATGCATGAACAAACTATTGTATTTACTGTTGAATGTAAAACATTAATTCCCCAATAAAGAAATAAATTAAAAAATATATATATATAGTCTGGGAAGATGATGTTGGTGTTGGGAATAGGACTTGAAAACTGGATCAGGGCAGAGAGTAACTCCTAAATATGGGAGAAGTATATAATTACCTGGAGCACTTTTTCCTATATTGTTCTTCACAAGGACTTAATAGGCTAAATTTTGCTTACTTAGAGATGGCTTCTGGATAATTCTGGAAAGATAAACTATTGCTGCACTGTCCTGTGACTGGTCCATTTTTGATGCTCTGACCATGTAATGGAAATTGGCACAAGATGACACAATTCCCAGACAAAGCTTTATTATGATTGTGTCCAGACACAAGTGAGGCAATTGTGGTAGCAGTTCTATATTCTGATTCACTGAGAGAAGACCATGGCTCTATGTTAAGGGACTGACATGTATGGACAACTAATGACCAGATATGACTATCTGGTCTGCACTTGGAGTCAGAGTAGCATCAGGTTGAACTGTCTTGTCATTGTACAAGTGGTGTGTGGACAGATGGGGGTCATCCAGTTAGGAGCAGGCAGTCAGACTAAGTTCATTAGTCATGAGTAATTGAACCCATGAATTGGGGATTATTTGTGGCCTAAAAGAGGGAAGGCAGTTTATTGGGGCTTGAACATTACTGATCTGTGCAAGCACTCTGTATGATTTTTCACAAAATATGCTATGGGAGATTAATAATAGTGCAGTTTCACTGCTGCCCCTTAATGACTCCTAAGTACTGACTCCCCATGGGGAAGTCCAGACTTTGACTTGAAGTACTATGACCAGAGACTATTTTTACTTACAGGGTATGAGAATTTTGGGAGTTGTAATTCAAGCTGTTCCCCTATTCTGTCTCAAGTATGGTTAAAAATCTATAAAAAAAGTGTTGATAGAAAATGCATTCATTTGGTCAGTGAACCAAAATTATATATTTCGAGCATTTCTAAACAATGTCTGTTGGTATGCTTCTAGTTCTGCTTCTGGGATCCCTTCTGTTACATTGCTTGATGTTGTGGTCCATTTACATGATCATTCTGTTACATTGGTTTGGTCTTACTCCCCCTGCCTCCGGGAGATTGTGGTTTAGTCTTTGCCTTTTTGCGCTTCTCCCTTCTCCCCACCCCCTATCCTATGTACTTTCTGGATTCCTGACGCTGCAGCCTGAGGAGAGAGATGGAGGAGCACATTTTTTGGTGATTAGGTGGTTGGACTGCTTGCCCGCTCCTGAATAAAGATTAAACTGCGTTCTCAGCTCAGCCATGTGTCCCTGGTCGTCTGTTACCCGCCCGTGAAGCCAGCCCAGAGAAAACAACAAATGTCCTGTAACACATAACAGTTTCAGTCTTGTAACTGTTAATGACAGCTTCAGTTGTCAGATCTAGTCAGCCACTCTCTCTCTCTCACTTTCAGTCAGTCACTGTTCTTTCAGGAACCATAAAGTTGGATACAGGGGTTGAATGTCGTTACCCACAGGGCAGGGCCAAGTATCATTTAAACTTCTTGCCTCATTGTTGGGATCTTTGATCTCTTTTCAAGGACAATATATATATATTTTTCTTTTATGAAGAAATGAATAAATGCATACCAATGATTGAGGTGTCAGCATCTAATTAAATGAACAGATTGAGGTCAGAGGTCAAGCATTGTTATGAGCAAACCAAGTAATCACCCACTAAATGAAGAAACTTCATGTAAATCTGACACAGAGCCCACACCTTGGATTTAGTCTCCCTACCAATATCATTTGGAAGGTAGTGTCGGTGGGAAAGAGAATCTCAGCTGTTTTGTGAACTAATAATAGATTGCTTTTCATTTGAAAAGTATTTCATTTGAGACTTGAAAATGATGAAATTGTAGTTATTAATAACAGGACACTGTTTAAAGATTATTGTATTATTCCACTTTAATAAAATTATATGTATTTTGTACAAATATGCATATTTCCTCCCACTGTATCTTAGAGTACAATTAGGTCAGTACTTCTACTCCTTGGAAAGAGGGGCGAACGGTATTTTTGTAAAGAGGAAGACTAAAACAAAACTGAAGTATTGGATTTGGAGGATTAAAAGATTAGATTAAGCAATTTAATAATTCTATAACTTCTGACAAAACCCTTTGCATTTTGGGGGTCATAATTTTTCTCATTGATAAAGCAAGAGGAATCTTTTGACAGTCATTAAGCTGCCTTTCAAGTCTCTAAACTTTTCAGTTACTTTGAATAAGTAGTCATTATTAGTGTAACTGTGCTGGATTTGCAGATTCTGTGACGAAAGGGGATCTATTTCCTTTTTTTTTTTTTTTAATTTTTTTTAATATTTATTTTATTTATTTATTCCCTTTTGTTGCCCTTGTTGTTTTATTGTTGTAGTTATTATTGTTGTTGTCGTTGTTGGATAGGACAGAGAGAAATGGAGAGAGGAGGGGAAGACAGAGAGGAGGAGAGAAAGATAGACACCTGCAGACCTGCTTCACCGCCTGTGAAGCGACTCCCCTGTAGGTGGGGAGCCAGGGTTCGAACCGGGATCCTTATGCTGGTCCTTGTGCTTTGCGCCACCTGCGCTTAATCCGCTGCGCTACAGCCCGACTCCCCTATTTCCTTTTTTATGACCACTTCTTTGGCATGCTAGTTGTCCTTCAGTGAACAGTAGAATTTCCCTTGTGTCGAGAGGAAAAAGAACACATTTTGCCTATTTCTGTGAATGTATTATACTTACATATTATTATCATTAAAATTATTGTGATATAGAATAATTGCTTGAGAAAAGGCAAAATTCATTTCAAATCAATTTCAACTCATTTTCTTTTGATCTTTATCTCTACACATTCATTATATGGAAAACTTTTCAAGACTGCATTCTAGAACCAGTAATCAATGCACAGTTCTGAAAATATTTTTTAAAATAAAAATAAATTGGAGTTAGTTATTGTGTAAAGAAATACTTCCATTTTTCATGACAATACTCATGCTCAGACTGTGTCATAGAGAATTACCTTCTGACCATACTTTTTGGGTCTCTATCTACCACCATAATTCTTATTTATTTATTTATTTATTTATTTATTCTTTTTTATTTAAGAAAGGATTAATTAACAAAACCATAGGGTAGGAGGGGTACAACTCCACATAATTCCCACCACCCAATCTCCATATCCCACCCCCTCCCCTGATAGCTTTCCCATTCTCCATCCCTCTGGGAGCATGGACCCAGGGTCATTGTGGGTTGCAGAAGGTAGAAGGTCTGGCTTCTGTAATTGCTTCCCCGCTGAACATGGGTGTTGACTGGTCAGTCCATACTCCCAGTCTGCCTCTCTCTTTCCCTAGTAGGATGGGTCTCTGGGGAAGTGGAGCTCCAGGACACATTGGTGGGGTCTTCAGTCTAGGGAAGCCTGGCTGGCATCCTGATGACATCTGGAACCTGGTGACTGAAAAGAGAGTTAACATACGAAGCCAAACAAAGTGTTGAGCAATCATGGACCCAAAGCTTGGAATAGTGGAGAGGAAGTGTTGGGGGGGGGTACTCACTGCAAACTCTAGTGTACTTCTGCTTTCAGGTATATATTCTGCAGTAGTTTATGGATACATGTGAACATATGCTCTCTCTCACAGAAACTGGTGTATATTTAGGTTTTGGGACTTTGTTAGAAAGTGAACCACCTGAGATGGAATTAGAGCATACTATGCAAGGAAAGGTCTCACCCGAGTAATGAGGCTGAAGGGTTGTCATTCCACAAGTGAAGTCTCTGGACACAGTCTGAAGTGAAGCGTGTTGAGGTGGCAATCGTTGTGTTGGTTAGGTTGTGATCGGCAGATGCAGTATTATTTGATATGGATTGGGAGAGGCATACGGGAAACTACCACCATATTTCTTAGATCTGCACAGCCTTGTCTTATAACTGGTTCTCTGACAGCTCCACATAATTTCAGACTCTTTTTTTTTTAACTGAAGGATACCTTTTAAAAAATATTGTATTTATTTATTTATTTATTTTTACTGGGGGATTAATGTTTTATAGTCAACAGTAAATACAATAGTTTGTATATGCATAGCATTTCCCAGTTTTCCACATAACAATACAATCCCTATGAGGTCCTCCTCTGCCATCATGTTCCAGTACCTGAACCCCACCCACTCACCCCAGAGACTTTTACTTTAGTGCAAAAATTACACCAGCCCCATTCCATGTTGTTAGTGTTTTCTCTTCTGATCTTGTTTTTTTAACTTCTGCCTGTGAGTGAGTTTATCCTATTTCCATCCTTCTCTTTCTGACTTAACTCACTTAAATTCAAGCCTCATCCAAGATGGGCAAATCACCATTTTTTTTCTTTATTGGGGGATTAATGTTTTACATTCAACAGTAAATACAGTGCTTTGTACATGCATAACATTTCTCAGTTTTCTTTTTTTTTCTTCTCAGTTTTCCACATAACAATACAGCCCCCAGACATTGTGTATATATAACACAACTTGCTCAGCCACTCATCCGTTATTGGACACCTCGGTTGCTTCCAGGTTTTGGCTATTACAAATTGTGCTGCTATGAACATAGGTATACACGAATCTTTTTGGATGGGTGTGTTTGTTTCCTTAGGCTATATCCCCAGGAGAGGAATTGCAGGGTCATTGGGTAGGTCCATTTCTAGCCTTCTGAGAATTCTCCAGATTGTTCTCCACAGAGGTTGGACCAATTTACATTTCCACCAGCAGTGCAGGAGGGTTCCATTGTCCCCCAAACCTCTCCAGCATTTGTTGCTGCTACCTTTTCTGATGTATGACATTCTCACAGGAGTGAAGTGTTATCTCATTGTTGTCTTTATTTGCATTTCTCTGACAATAAATGACTTGGAGCATTTTTCATTTGTTTCTTGGCCTTTTGGATCTCTGGTGAATATTCTGTTCATGTCCTCTCCCCATTTTTGGATGAGGTCATTTGTTTTCTTGTTGAGTTTGGCAAGTCCTTTATATATTTTGGTTATTAAACTCTTATCTGATGTATGGCACGCAAAGATCTTCTCCCATTTTGTGAGGGGTTTCTTGGTTTGGGTATTGGTTTCTTTTGCTGTGCAGAAGCTTTTAAATTTGATGTAGTCCCACTGTTTTTTTTTTCTTGCCTTAGTCATCTTTGTAACTGGATTCGTTTCATTGAAGATGTCTTTAAAATTTAGATAGAAAAAGAGTCCTGCCAATATTTCCCTCTAAGTATCTGATACTTTCTGGTCTAACATCCAAGTCCCTAATCCACTTGGAATTTTCTTTTGTGTTTGTTGAAATATAGTGGGGCAGTTTAATTCTGCACATTTCAATTTTTCGAATTCTAATTGATGGAGACTCTCCTCCCATTTAATATTTGGAGCACCTTTGTCAAAGATTAGCTGTCCATAGGTGTGGGGGTTTAATTCCAGACTCTTAATATGCCAACTATTTCATTTTAGATTTTTTTTATTTTTTAAATATTTATTTCCTCTTGTTGCCCTTGTTATTTTATTGTTGTAGTTATTATTGTTGTTGTTACTGATGTCATCGTTGTTGGATAGGACAGAGAGAAATGGAGAGAGGAGGGGAAGACATAGAGGGGGAGAGAGACACCTGCAGACCTGCTTTGCTGGCTATGAAGTGACTCCCCTGCAGGTGGGGTGCTAGGGGCTTGAACTGGGATCTGATTTTTTTTCTTTTTTTCTTTTTTATTTAAGAAAGGATTAATTAACAAAACCATAAGGTAGGAGGGGTACAACTCCACACAATTCCCACCACCCAATCTCCATAACCCACCCCCTCCCCTGATAGCTTTCCCATTCTCTATCCCTCTGGGAGCATGGACCCAGGGTCATTGAGGGTTGCAGAAGGTAGAAGGTCTGGCTTCTGTAATTGCTTCCCCGCTGAACATGGGCGTTGATTGGTCAGTCCATACTCCCAGTCTGCCTCTCTCTTTCCCTAGTAGGGTGTGTCTCTGGGGAAGTTGAGCTCCAGGACACATTGGTGGGGTCTTCAATCCAGGGAAGCCTGGCCAGCATCCTGGTGGCATCTGGAACGGTTTCCAGGAGATGAGGTCAGAGCTCAGCCACTAGCAGCTTCTCAGTCCGCCATCTTCCGGGAAACCCCCCTTAACTGGGATCTTTATGCTTTGCGCCATGTGCTCTTAACCCGCTGGTTAACTGGGCGCTGCTCTACCGCCCAGTTCCCCTGGAGATTTTTTAGTGAAGCTATGTTTTGTTAATTTTATTTTAATTAACTTTTGAATACTGTTATGTAAGTTCTGACATGCATGGCTTTATAACCAGGCCACAATCAGGATATAGAACAGTATTAGTACATCAGCAATTTTCTGGAACCCTTTGGTGTCAAATCCTTCTTCAAGTGTTAAGTTTTGTAAGTTACTGATTTTTTTCCTAACCCTAAAAACTTTCATCATCTAGGATGCTATGTAAACAGAATCATATAGCATCAATCTTTTCAGCCTGCTTTCTTTCACTTTGCATTATGTGTTTGGGATGTTAACCCTACCTTTCCCTAAAAGAAAGAAAGAAAGGATGGAAGGAAATAAGGAAGAAAGAAAGAAAGAAACTTTATTATGTGATAAGACATAATTGAGAAGATATCTTTAAGCTATGAAACTTTAATCTGGGAAGCAAAGGGACAGGCTGTACCAAATACCTTCATCTCGGCATATGATAATCCTGCACTTAACACCTTCACAATAGGAGAAAAGAAGCTATGTGCTTTAACTGGGTGAAAGTCATGATAGCAGACTTTCTGAGGACTCCAGAAACCTTGCTTAAAGCATATGCTGACACTATGTTGGAATTCAGTTTCTATAGTAAAAGACCCTAAGGCACATTCAGGAAAGAGAACTCCAAATCTGTTTGGTAACTTATTTGCCTGCGAACTGAGAGACACTTATCAAGAATTATACCTCACAGCCGGCAAAAAGAAATGCTCCTTACCTAAATATTAGCAAGAAAATCTCTCCTGACATTAAGTAACTTGTAAGCCTAGCAAACTATAGCCAGCTAGGAAAGAGGCACAACTGCTGGTCTTTCATCCTTCATTCTACTAACTTGCTTCCATGCCAGCACTAGAGTATGCATGATCTCAATACTTGGACTTGAGTTTCCAGCCTCTTTCAGATCAGAACCTCCCTTCTTCATGGTCACCTAGGACTTCTGAGCACTTATAATATTAAGTGCCTTGTTACTACCCAAGTTGGCTTGACTTCAGTGTTGTAACCTCTGTCAGATACTTGTGATTATGGGACCTTCATTGCTTTCCAGGTCTTTTTTAATCCATACTCCTGGCCCAGGCAGTCACAGAGCATCAAATATATTGAGGTGATATAGGAAATTTTTCCCACTTATAGATCAAGACGATAACCTGAAGAAATCACCAAATTCAATAGACCTTTGTAAACTTCCTAAAGAAGATTTTAAAGCCATGATCTTTAAGATTCTCACTCTGTTCGCTTTTCCGTATGTATGACCCAGGTTTGAGCCTGGACCCTAGTGCACTGACAGAAAAATTCAGTGCTGTGGTCTCTTTTACACAGTGTCTCTCTGTCTCTGTCTGAAAATAGTTGCTTACTGAAATGAGAAAAAGCAGAAACAAAGTCAAAGAAAACATGAAAGTATGTATTAGGAAAATCATAATGGAAATTATAGAACTAAAGAATACTATAATGTCTGTGGAAAATACAGACAGTAGAGGAGACAACCAACATCAAGAAAAAAACCAAAAGTCAAAGCAGTGAACTGGATAAATAAAAAAGGGAAAACAAGGAAGATAAGAGAGCTATAGGATATTATCAATAGAAACAACATTCATGTTATAAGGGTTCCAGAAAGAGATTAGAAAAGAGGTTATCATTATTACTTGAAAAAATGATAACCAAGAATTCCCCCAATGTAAGGAAGAAGATAGAAACTCAGATTCAAAAACCACTGAGTTCCAACCACAAAAATCCAAAGAATAATAATAACAACAAGATAATGCACACCAAGACAAAATATAAAGTAAAATGGCAAAGATCAAAGATAAATAGAGAATCCTAAAATCAGCAATAGAAAAAGCAGGGTTACACTGAAGGGAAGCTCCATAAGACCATTAGTTGATTTTTTTTTTTTTTTAAGCAAGCTCTAAATGCAATTTGGGACTAGCATGTTATATTCGAAGTTTTGACCAGGAAGCCAGAAATACTATACCAAGTTAGATCATCACTCAAATTCAAAGGAATGATAAAGAGCTTTGCATACAAACAAAAGTAAAGGAATGTGTTAACACTAAACGGACCCAGGAAGGGATTTAAAGGGAATTATGTAAAAAGAAAACCTTGAAGGATCTCAAACACCAGAGCTGATTAGCAAAATCAAATGAAAGAAACTTTTAGATACAGACTGAAGAACACAGGGCTAGGAATGGGTGGGGGTGTTGGTTGCCAGGGTGAGCAGGGCCCCATAGACTTTTGTGGAAGGATATTGGAACTTTGGTGATGGTATTGTGACATATGTTCCAATGGTATGAAATTATATCGCTAAAACACATATAAATCTCTAACGTGAATGTTGCCTCCAAAAAGCTTAAATAAATGTTTATTAAAAAATAAGTGAAGACTTCTTATATTATGCAAGTGAAGAATTCAGGCATAAAAATATTTTATTCAGCTTTAGTATCACTTTATTGAGGGAATGCTAGATACAGGATTGTTATTGTAATGATAGTACATTTTCTTCTCTTTAAAAACATTTCTTTATTGGGGAATTAATGTTTTACATTCAACAATAAATACAATAGTTTCTACATTCATAACATTTGCCAGTTTTCCATATAACAATACAACCCCCACTAGGTCCTTTATCATCCTTTTTGGACCTGTATTCAACGCCCCCCCTCCCCCCAGCCCCAGAGTCTTTTACTTTGGTGCAATACGCCGACTCCAGTTCCTTTATGCGGTTTCTGACACACCTCATTATCCCTGCCCTGCCCTCTTAGAGTCAGTTTCTGGCTTTCACAACATCCCATTTTCCTAGATAGAACCATCCCTCAGGGTTTGGATCCGGGTCTTTTGATTTCTACATTTCCTCTGCACCATTCTGTCTTCAAGTTGATAGTACATTTTCATATTTCCCCAAGATATGTGACAATCAGGATTATTTTTCTTTTTTAATTTTTTTATTATCTTTATTTATTGGATAGAGTCAGCCAGAAATCATGAGGGAAGGGGAGGGATAGAGAGGAAGAGAGACAGAGAGACACTTGCAACACTGCTTCACCACTCAAGAAGCTTTCCCCCTGCAGGTGGGGACCGGGGACTTGCACATTGTAACATGTGCTCAACCAGATGCTCCACCACCTGGCCCCAGATTACTTTTCTTTCTTGCTACCAGGGTTATCACTGGAGCTCCATGCTTGCATGACAAATCCACTGCTCCCAGAAGCCACCCTCCTCTTATTTGATAGAACAAGAGAAATTGAGAGTGAAAGGACAGATTGAGAGGGACAGGAATAGAGAGACACTTGTAGTCCTTTTTGCACTGATTGTAAGCTTCTCCCCTGCAGGTGGGGAGTCGGGGAGAGTCTTGAACTGGGTCCTTGCACATGGTAATGTGTGTCATTAACCAGATGCACCATCACCTAGCCCCTAGTCATGAATATTTTTTAAAATGATAGGAAAGCGATTTTTATTTATAGCACAAATTAAATGACAGGACTAGTTTATTTAATGTTAAACGCATGACACATTTAGTTCTATATTTATTGAAGTCCTTCATTGTAATTGTTTTTTTTCTGACTCCTCAGAACTCCTGGCATTTGAAATCAGTTGAGTCTTAAGTGTTTCACTTGTACATTACGATAGTTGGTCTCCTCATTGTGAATTTTGTTTTTATAGTCTCTCAAAATTGTACTGAGTTCATTAGTTTCCAAGCCACTCTGATACTTATAACCTGCTCTGTCTTAAAACTTCTTAGAACCTGGTATTGTTGGTTTACATTTAAAAAATTATATTCTTGGGGCTGGGTGGTGGCGCACCTGGTTGATATTACATGTTACAGTGCACAAGGGCCTGGGTTTGAGCCCCCAGTCCCCACCTGCAGAAGGGAAGCTTCACAAGTGGTGAAACAGTGCTGCAGGTGTCTCTCTGTCTCTCACCCTCTCTGTCCCTCCCTTCCCTCTAGATTTCTGACTGTCTCTATCCAATTAATAAAGTTAATAAAAAAATTTAAAAAATTATATTCTCAGCAAGCAAGAAAGAACAAGATATAGCCAATGTTACTCCCAAAATTCTTTAGGATGATTCTAAGTTGGAGATCACCCTTGACAAATAACTGTATCATGGACTGAACACCAGATAAATGAGTTGGTTTTTGTCTAGGTAAGGCTGTAAGAAAACCATTTTCTGTGTCTGAGTACTTAGTGCATCTATTCTCACACTTAGCTTGGTGTGATAAGCTCAGAGGAACTGAGATAAACTGAAAGAACAGACTCATTTCTCCTACTTTTATTCATCTAGGCCATATACCTAGTATAGTGAAAGAGATGACACTGGAACTTCTATCACTATACTATTATTTTTCTGCCTTTCCTGTTGCCTTTCAGCTAACATCCTAAGGTACATAATTGTATTGCCACCAAAGAGAACTATAAATGTTTATAATGCTACTTTTCTGTACTATCAGTGCAATAACAAAATACTGTTCTCTCCATTCACATTGAGCTAGAGAAAACTTGATGGATTTTTGTATGCCTCTTAATGTCCAGTGACAAACTTGGTCAGCCATACTTAGACATCTTATAAGTAGCACAGTTTGTAAGCCTGCTCACACACTAACCATACTGTACATCACTGTTCTTGCACTAGTGAGAGACATTCTCAACAGCTTCTTCTAGCTTGAGGCCAGAGTTGCCCTCCTGAGGTTTATAAATGCTCAAGCAGATTATAGAGTTGGACTCATTAAAATTTGGCTGTAGAGAAATGGTGGTAACAAAATATGATGTGTTATTACTTCCATTTTCATTTTCTAAAATGACTGTGGCCTTACTCATTGGAGATACATCAGACCTTTTGGACATGTTTTTATGCAATTAACTTTGCAGATGTAAAAAAACCAAAAACATTTCCAAAATATTGGCAATGCAAAATTTCTAGTTTGGTTTAAAAGTACAGAATAGCCATTTGTAGAAAGCAAAAGTATGCAATGTAGGTAAATTGTCAAAAATGCACTAAAAATATTTACAAATCGGTAGATGCAAGTTGAAAATTGCTTGCAAAGAACCTTAGATAGAAGGCATTCATTAAATAGTAACACTTGTTTTCTCTCATTATTAAGTCAGAGTTTAGACTATGGGTTTGTTAAAGATCTGTCCCCGCCAAAAAGAAAAAAAAAAGAAATAGAGTTAGTCTTTGGGTTACCTGTTTCCCCTTGCTATTTGGGAAGGTATTATGGAGCAACAGGAATATAATACAGCCAAATCTGTATGAAATCTCAGCTAGCCATCTAACCTTAAGAAAACAGTTTTCTTACCATCATTTTGTTGTTGTTGTTGTTGTTCTTAGGATAAGTGACTATTCTACATCTTCAAAGCAGTGGATAATAGCACCACCTTCCAGAATCAGTGTTAAGTGTTTAGAATAAGGCCATTAAACACTTAGTGAATTTGCTTAGTTTTAGCTTCAAGCAGCCTTCTAAATGTATTGTTTTCTAGGTTTGTTTCTGTAGAGGGAGATTTTATGATGAGTGCATACATTGGCTTCTCTATTTTCCTAGTTGTTGGCCAGTATAAACCAGTGGTTCGCACTTACCAAAACTACATTGCTTAACTCTAAGAAAATAAAACACACTGTTTTTATACACAAGTATGAGGGCTATCTGTGCAGGAAGTTCTTATTCTAAATTACTAAACCTCTTCTTGTGAGTATAATTCAGTGAATTTCATTGCTTCTCCCAGAGGTAGACCTGCTTTTTTTTTTTTTTTTTACATTCAGTGGGGAGAAGTAGGCCAAGGTTATACATTTGGTAAGGAATGTCACTCAGGGAGTTGTTCTGAATAGTAAAAGCAGACTTCTTTCCTGACTACTTCTGCATAGTCATTGAAATTAAAACTTGATTCATTTAATTGTTTTGAATTTATTGAGAGAGAGAGAGAGAGAGAGACTCATAGTATCACTTTAGGATAACAGGGGTTGAACTTGGGACCCCACACTTTGGAGTATAATGCTTTATCCACTGCACAACCTCCTAGTCCACTAAAATTTAAATGTAGTCATTATTAAAGTAATAAGTGAATATAATTGAAGAATAAAAGTAATACTTGGCTTATAATGAAAAACTCCAAATTCTTGCTACTCAGAAATAACCACTTTCAACTCTAAGCAATCTCCTCTGTTTCCCCCCCACTACTAAATCACATTTTTTTGTCAATACAAGAATTGATTTAAAAATAGATTTTTAGAAAAATAATTTTCTTTTTATAAATCTCTTTTTATCTTTTTTTATTTATTGGATAGGGGCAGCCAGAAATCGAGAGGGAAGGGGTGATAGGAAGGAAGAGAGACAGAGAGACACCTGCAGCTCTGCTTCACCACTTGCAAAGCTTTCCCCCTGTAGGTGGGGACTGGGGGCTTGAACCTGGGTCCTTGTGTACTGTAACATGTGTGGTCAACCAGGTGCACCACCACCAGCCCCAAGAAAAAATAATTTTCTTTGTTTAAAAACTTTAAGGGCCTTGGTATCGGCACACCTGATAGAGCACACATGTGACCATGCTTAAAGACTGTGGTTCTAGCCTCCAGTCCACCTGTAGGGAGGAAGCTTCATGAGCAGTGGAGCAGTCCTGCAGAAGTCTCTCTATGTCTACTTCTCTGTAAAAAGGAAAATGAAAAAAAAATGATTACAGGAATGTTGGAGTTGTGGCATAAGCACCAAACTCCAGCGTTAACCTTGGTGGAAAAAAATTAGGTGCTTTTTATTTATTTCATACTGTGGAAAAAAGAATTTTGCTCTCCTGAATATGTCAACCATTTCCCATCCCTGCTGCTAACACACACACACACACACACACAAACACACACACACACACACACACACACACCACACACACACACCACACACACACACCACACACTTATTACATAGTTATATTACATTGTTCTATTCAGAACTGGATCACTATAATGATTATGTAAACATTATTTACATTAGACATGTTGTTTGTGTTTATTATAATCGCACATTTTTACCTTCCATAAACCTCTGCTGTCCTCTAGAATTAACACTGAAGAAAAGCTGAATCATATGATTACTCCACATGGCCTAGTTACAAAGTGTTCAAAGCTCTAAAAATGGCACACTTTAAATACCCTACTGGACAAACTCTGATGTTCTTTTAAAATATTTACCTACATCCCTTTCAAATATCCATTTTGAAGCTTGTGAACTTACAGCGGAAGGTCTACACTCTAAAATGTCCTCTCTCAACCTACAATTCCTGCTGACTACAAGGTGATCCTTGGAAAAGAGCTTGGGTTTCATCTAAGATTAGAAGACAGTCTCATTCTGTCGTACTGAGGAGTGGGGCGGGTTGGTTACAGTTGTCCTTGGAGTCCTCCTCCCCATCTTCATAGGGGCTCTCCATTCTCTCCTGATTAGGGCTCTGTGTTTCCTTCATTTTGTTATACATTTTTTAAAATATTTACTTATTTATTTATTCCCCTTTATTGCCTTTGTTTTATTGTTGTAGTTATTATTGTTATTGATGTCATTGTTGTCAGGACAGAAAGAAATGGATAGAGGAAGGAAAGACAGAGGGGGAGAGAAAGACAGACACCTGCAGACCTGCTTCACTGCCTTTGAAGCTGCTCCCCTGCGGGTGGGGAGCCGGGGACTACAACCAGGATCCTTACCCTGGTCCTTGCACTTTGCGCCAATTGCATTTAACCCACTGCGCTACTGCCCGACTCCTGTATTATACATTTTTATGTCTCCTAATGTACTTCTCTATTTTGATGAGTCTCAGTCTTCAGTAGTTTTCTGAGAAAGCTTTCTTGGGACTCACACCCTCCCTTTTTTATATGACGTAAAGACTTGTTTTAGTCTATTTTCTCATTTGCTAGTTTGGCTGGGTTCATAGCCTGTGAGAGAAATGACCCTCAAGTTTCAAATGTGTTATATTGTTTGCAGCTTCCAGTATTATCAATATGATGTGTGATTCTTTTTATTATGGATATGATTGTGATGATCTTTGTTGAATGATTCTTTTATTTTATTGATGTTGGGTATTGAGCCAAAGGCCACATGCATGGGGAATATGCACTGTACCGCTGGCTGTATACGAATATCTGAATAAGAGTTTTATACTGATTCTTTACCCTTCATGAAAAATTCTTTTTATTTATTATTTTCTATAAATATTTTTAATTTTATTATCATTATATATTGGATAGAGACAGCTAGAAATCAAGAGGGTAGGGGGAGACAAAGAGGGAGAGAGAAAGAGAGACACCTCCAGCCCTGCTTTACCACTTGTGAAGCTTTCCTCCTGTAGATGGGGACTGGGGGCTTGAACCCAGGTCCTTGCACATTATAACTGTGTGCTCAACCAGATGCACCACCACCCAGCCCCTTTAAAGCTTCCTTTCACTCTAGTGATGTCCAGCTGTTCATTTTTTAAAAAAGAAAATATCACTGGGAACTCTGTTTATAGGTATAATTTCCTCACTTGTGGACTCTCCACTGGGTACATCCATCTGAAATCAGGTATCTCACTAGGTACTGCCAATATGATTTCTAAAGTATGTGTGTGTATTTCTCCCCAAGGAAACTTTAATTTAATAATATTTGAAATGTAATTGGGAGGGGAGGAGGAGCACCAGCTTTTTATCAGCCTTCAAAGTTAAGAGTTCCTTGGAAAATTAGCCAGATTTTATTAATTCTCTGTATGTTATCAAGCTACCTGTGATACTGAGATATCTATATATTGGGACATGGAAGTATATGGACAGCTTGGCTAGGATATTTGTCACATTATTATTTGTCAAAATTGATTTGACCACTTGCTTATTGAATACTATGTTTTCCACTAAAACTGAAAAAAGGAGGATAGTCGTCACCAGCAGAGAATCATCGTGATCAAATATGATGGTTAGGAGACCAGGAGCACACACCTACTGTTTATGAGGATCTGGTTTAGAGCCTCCTAACATCACATCGAGGCACCAGGCCAAAAGGGGAGGTTCATGAGCTGTGGAGTGGTGCTACAGTGGCTCTCCTTTTCTCCCTGTTTCTCTCTTCTCTCTCATTTCTTTCTTTCTTTTTTCTTTTTTTAAATATTTATTTTATTTATTTATTCCCTTTTGTTGCTCTTGTTGTTTTATTGTTGTAGTTATTATTGTTGTTGTCGTTGTTGGATAGGACAGAGAGAAATGGAGAGAGGAGGGGGAGACAGGGAGGAGGAGAGAAAGATAGACACCTGCAGACCTGTTTCACCGCCTGTGAAGCGACTCCCCTGCAGGTGGGGAGCCGGGGTTCGAACTGGGATCCTTATGCTGGCCCTTGTGCTTTGCGCCACCTGCGCTTAACCCGCTGTGCTACAGCCCGACTCCCTCTCTTTTCTTTTTATTAAACTTTTTTATATTTATTTATTCCCTATTGTTGCCCCTATTGTTTTATTGTTGTAGTTATTATTGTTGTTGTTATTAATGTCGTCGTTGTTGGATAGGACAGAGAGAAATGGAGAGAGGAGGGAAAGACAGAGATGGGGAGAGAAAGACAGACACCTGCAGACCTTCTTCACCGCCTGTGAAGCGACTCCCCTGCAGGTGGGGAGCCAGGGGCTCGAACTGGGATCCTTAAGCTGTCCTTGCGCTTTGCGCCATGTATATTTAACCTACTGAGCTACTGCCCGACTCCCTTCTTTCTTTTTTCTAATGATATTCTCTACTATTTCCTCCAACTCATTACTTTGAGATTTAATTTGGCTCCTGACTTTCTGTTGCTGATTGTCTCTACTGTATTTTTTAGTTCAACTGTTATAATCTCTAGCCCCGTGATTTATGTTTGACTTTTCTTGTGCTTTCAATCAAATTTTCTCTGACTCTGTTGGACATTTTTCCCATTAAGCTTCTCATTGTGGTGAATATCCTTAGGATCATTGCTTTGAAATCTTTAGGAAATTCACAAAGCTGGGTTGGATTTAAGTTTTTCTTCTGGTTATTGTCTTGATATATCAGTGAGGCAATTTCTTCTGCTTTCTCATTTGATGCTCCATGAGGACCTGAATAAGGAATTTAGGTTTCAGTGTTATGTCAATAGCTAGAGCAATTGGAGTTTTTTCCTTCTTTTTATTGTTTGTTAATTTTTAATACATGCTTGGCACAGGATGTAACATTGAGGTTAAGGTAAACATTTTCCAAATATTTGTTAGTGAGACTTAGGTCTGAAAGAAGGCTGGGTCTTAATTTCCATGTGGTAACTGTGCACACTGGAGGGCTGGTCCAGAACACAATCTGGAAGGCTCTGGGTCAGCAAGTGAATAGGACAGGCAGTGTGGCTCCCCCTTCACAGCTTGCTCTTCTTTGGAATCTCCATAAGGTGCTTGCTGACTGTAAGGGTGTTATTATTATTATTATTATTTGTTATCACTCAGGTGAAGTCAAGGTTAGGGTCTGTTTGTCTGCCAGGAATTAGTATTCTTGATAAAAAAAATTAGTATTCTTGATAAAATCCAGATATGCTCTAGCTCAGGGTGGAGTTCTCCTGGCCTCTTGCCTCCAGGGTCTGTTACTATGGAGATTGAATCCCAATATAATATACACAGACCTGCTCTCAGCAAAGGTACGGTCATCAGGAAGACTACTGCCATGACTCCCACCCATATGACATAAAATAGTTTATTGCTTCCTATTTCCAGTATAAAATTATAGTAAGACTGGGGTACTGAGAATATGATATAATTTGACCTCTTTAAATCTTAAAATCTGTATGGAAACACAAAGATATATAAATAGCCAAAGAAATCTTGAGAAAGAGAGTATCCTGGAGGTATAACATTTTCTTACATCAAACTTTATTATTAAAGCAATCAAGACAGTATAATTCTGCTGTAAAACAAACATAGACAAACAATAGGGGCAGGATTAGGAGCTGAGAAATAACACTGCACATGTACATCAGCTAAATTTGATAAGTAACTCCAGAAAACTCAGTAGAGATTGTCCCTTCAGTGATTGATATTAGGGAAAATGAATGACTCTGTGTAAGTCATGAAAGTGGATCTGATTCATGTATATAACTTATATTTGTGATTGGATCTGATTATTGTGTGTGATTCTAACAGCTCTCACAAAAAAAATGCCCAAGGTGAATTAAATGTAGGTTTTTGGAGAGTAAAACTAATAAAATAAAACAAGAGAAAAAACTCTCTGACATTAACCTTGGCAATAATTTTTTTGGCATTTACACCAGGGCTATAAGCTAAAAAAAAAAAAAGAAAAAGAAAAAGTAAGCTAGTAGGACTACATTAAATCCAAAGTTCTTTCCACACAGCAAATTATACAACAAACAAAATTAAAAGGTGGCATTTAGAATGGAAAAAAATATTTGCAAACCATCTATCTGAAAGCTTACTATCCAAAATCTATATAGAAGGAACTTGTACAGTTCCATAGCAAAACAAAAATAAACAGGCAATCTGATTAAACATTTGCAGAAGAACTTAATAGATATTTTCTCAAAGAAGGTATAGAGGTGGCCAAAAAGCAGGAAAAAAGGTGGTCAAAATGAGTTATTTGGAAAATACAAATCAAAACCTCGTCTGTTATAATGGTTGCTAATACACACACACACACACACACACACACACACACGAAATAACAAGTATCTGCTGGACTGTGAAGAAAAAGGAAACTTTATGCACTACTTACAGGAATGTAAATTGGTTCATCAGATTCCTCAGATAATTAAAAACATAGCTTGCATGTGACCCCTCAATATCACTTCTGTTTATTTATCTGAAAGAAATGGAACCGTTATCCAAAAGCAATATCTACAACCTCAATTCACTGCAACATTATTCACATTAGCCAGGATATGGGAACAACCCAAGTGCCCATCAACATGTTAATAAATAAAGAAATGTTATGTATTACCTAGCTATTAAAAATATGGAAATCCTACCTTTTACAACAACATAATAGACCTTTAGGGTTCTATATAAGTGAATTAAGTCAGACAGAGAAATTGAATAGTGTGTATTCTGCCTTACCTGTGAAATCTAAACAAAACAAAAGAAAACAAACTTAGCTCAAAGAAGCAGAGAACAGAATGGTGATTTTCAGATACTAGGAAGTGATAGACGCTGAGATGTTCATCCAGTATAAGATGGAGACATCTTGACTAATGCACATAAAGCACATACTGGCTACAATTAACAGTACTGTATTTTATCCTTGAATGATAGAAGGCAGGGCCAAAGCTAGCTCATCTGGTAGAACAAGCATCTCACCTACCATACGTAAAGTCCTGGGTTTGGACCCTACAGGGCTTGGAATGCCACTAGGGAAAGTTCCATGGATGGTGAAACAGAGCTTTGGTGTACCTCTCCCCACATCTCTCCTTCTATCTATTTTCTTCTTTCTTTCTTTCTTTCTTTCTTTCTTTCTTTCTTTCTTTCTTTCTTTCTTTCTTTCTTTCTTTCTTTCTTTTGCCTCCAGGATTATCTTTGGGGCTCCATGTTTGTACTAGGAATCCACTGCTCCTGGAAGCTATTTTCCCCTCTTTTGTTGCCCTGGTTGTTTATCATTATTGTTATTGCTGTTGTTGTCGGTAGGACAGAGAGAAGTCGAGAGAGGAGAGGAAGACAGAGAGGGGGTGAGAAAGATAGACACCTGCAGACCTGTTTCACTGCCTATGAAGTGAGCCCCCTGCAGGTGGGGAGCCAGGGGCTTGAACCGGGATCTTAATGTCAGTTCTTGAGCTTTGTGCCATGTGCTCTTTACCTGCTGCACTACTGCCTGGCCCCCTCTTCTGCTATCTAGAAAAGTAAAAAATAAAAGAAGGGGAAGGGGAAAAGGAAGAAGTAGAAGCAAGAAGAGAAGAAGAAGGAGGAGAAGGGATGAAGAAGGAGAAGAAGGAGGAGAAAGAAGAGAAGGATGAAGCGGAGGAAGAGGAGATATATAAATGGAGCAGTGAATGAATTCTGTACACACGAGACCCCAGCACCAGGACTGAAAGAAAAAGAGGAGCTGGAGAGATAACTTGCCAGATAGGGCATGCGCCTCGCCATGCACGTGACCCAGGTTTGCTATGGCATCCGAGGAAGTGCCCGTGTTGTGGAGTCTGTCTGCCTCTCTATAAATCTCTGTCCAGAGATCTGAAAATAAAGGGATGACCCTGGTGTGGTGCAATTGCACACGTATGGAGGCCCCAGTTCTGGAAAAAGGAAAAGGAGGAAGAGGAAGAGAGAAGACACTTAAGAGAGTAGGTTGTGAGCATTATCACATAAAAATGATAGCTATGCCAGGGGATGGAGGCTTTAAAAATTCTAGTTACAGTCATCATTTTGAAACATTTGCTACAGATTCAAACATCACCTTATCTTATATGTGTACATCACCTTATCTTATATGTGGTAACTTCTTAATGAAGCTGGGAAAGGTAATGAAATATTTAGGATAAAACATAGAGTGAAGCAGAATGAATATATTATTAGAAAAGAGTACCAGAAACCCAAAGAAGTCACCTTGCTCAAGGGTAGAAGAAATCCTTTCTGAGCTCAAAGAGAGTCCAGGACTCCTTCCTCCTAGGTGTCTGCGGATTTAACTAACCCACTTCCGCTTCTGCTTTTATTCTATTCATACTTCAGAAAGCTGCACTGAAGTCCTTTAATTCGTGTAGCTCAAATATTTCCCCTGAGAAGTGGGCTCACTCATTTATTTGATTCCTCCCTAATAGATTTATATTTTTAAAAGATGTGTTAACACTTTAGGACATGTTTTATTTTCGTAGAAGCATAAACCACACAGGATACTTTCGATAAGATTTTTAGCTCCTTTCTGTTGCCCCTAAAGAAATAAGGTGCCTAGAGGATTTTAGCACTGGGAAGCTAAAATGATTAGCATTGTCCTACAAGAGGATTAAAGAGGCTAGAGGAAAGCTTTAGCACGCAGTATAAAATGATGGAAAACTAGGTTAGACCTTTTAGCAGGCTGGACTGTTGTCCTTTGAGGGGCAACTCTGAGACCTACTAATGCGTTTTCACAATGGCTGCCAATCATCGCTGTATTTCTACTCCTAGCTCAGATCCAGGACAGCTTGTGTTTTCAATAAAGATGTCAGGCTGGAAAAGAAGTTGGTTTAAAAGAACATATTGAGAGAAAGATCTCCTATAGCTAATCGGCATCATTACCAACATGTTACTTTGTTTCTTCCTAATGTGGTACAGAAGGCATGCAAAATGGGAGATTCTTTTCTGCACAGCTTCATTTGAATGCCTCGAGTCACAACAGGAAACAGGAATGCTTAAGTAAATATTATTCATTCAGCAAAAATGGCCTGACAGCCTCCATTGTGTCAGGCCCTGTGTAGGTCCTGAGACACAGTGTGCTTCCAGTATACCAAGGTTTTCCATGTCTACAATCCAGTGAGGGAGATACAACAAAGAAATAATCATATACACGAATGCAAATTGCAGGAAGTGCCATTAAGGAGATAAGTATAACACTCTGTATGTTATACGCCTTTCTCTCTCTCTCTGTGTGTGTGTGTGTGTGTGTGTGTCTGTGTGTGTGTGTGTATTTGTGTGTGTAAAGCAGGGCCTTGCACACATGTGATTTGAACACTCTGGGCCATATTCAGTCATATAGAAAAAAACATACACAGAGAGATGAGAGACACAGGTGTGTGTGTGTGTGTGTGTGTGTGTGTGTGTGTGTATGTGTGTGTGTTGCTAGTGGAAGGAGAGCCCATAGCACCAAAGCTTCCCCCATTGCTATAAAACCTGCTATGGGGTGCTAGAGCTCAAATCTGTGCCAGGGGCTTGGTAATGCAGATGCCCTATCTAGTGAGCTTTCTCTGTCTGCAAACTACATATATTTTTTAAATTGTTGGATAGGACAGAGAGAAATGGAGAGAGGAGGGGAAGAGAGAGAAGGGGAGAGAAAGACAGACACCTGCAGACCTGCTTCACTGCCTGTGAAGTGACTTTCCTGAAGGTGGGGAGCCAGGGGCTTGAACCGGGATCCTTATGCTGGTCCATTAACGCTTTGTGCCACATGCGCTTAACCGCCATGCTACCGCCCGACTCCCTAAACTACATATACTTTTTTAAATATTTATTTTATTTATTTATTCCCTTTTGTTGCCCTTGTTGTTTTATTGTTGTTGTCGTTGTTGGATAGGACAGAGAGAAATGGAAGGAGGAGGGGAGGGGAAGCAAAGAGGGGGAGAGAAAGATAGACACCTGCAGACCTGCTTCACTGCTTGTGAAGCGACCACCCTGCAGGTGGGGAGCCAGGGGCTCGAACAGGGATCCTTACTCCAGGTCCTTGTGCTTTGCACCACCTGTGCTTAACCCACTGTGCTACCACCCGACTCCCCTTGACATTTGATTTTATTACAAGGAAGTACGTATCAGTGTTTAAAATGCGATGCCTTTTACTGAATAATTGTCACATCATTGGAAAGCAATTTGGCATCAGAATTTTGACTTTGCAGGTGCAGAGCCTGAGAACTTAGGTGGAGATGAAACCAAGCCCATTCAGGATGATACAAAAATGGTGGAATTTGAATCATATTTTAAATGAAATCAGCCAGAAGGAGACAGTTAAATGCCAGATGACATCACTTATAGATGGAACTTAAAGAACAAGGTAAGAAAGGCAGAACACAAGGTACAACTTGGACCCGGCGTTCTCTGCTGCAGCAAGGCCAAGGGCTGGGGAGGGTGGGGCTGGGAGGGGGTTGAATGGTGTTTGGGGACTCAGTGCACAGTGCCAGAGGAAGACCTTGGCTAGTGGTGGAGGTGGTGTTCAGGTACCTACTGAAGGACGAGAAATAACACCCATATTAGAACAATGTCTTTATTTCCCAAGTAAAAGAAAAAGTTAAAGAAAGAACTTAGATGGAAGGTCTATGTCTAGCCTTGTGAGAGTTCTCCAGACTGCTCTCCAGAGAGGCTGGACAAGTTTACATTCCCACCAGCAGTGCAGAAGGGTTCCTCTGTCCCCACAGCCTCTCCAGCATTTGTTGCTACTGTCCTTTTTGATGTATGTCATTCTCATAGGAGTGAGGTGGTATCTCAATGTTGTCTTTATTTGCATCTCTCTGACAATCAGTGACCTGGAACAGTTTTTCATATGTTTGTTAGCCTTTTGGATCTCCTCTGAAGTGAATGTCTTGTTCATATCCTCTGCCCATTTTTGGATGGGGTCATTTGCGACGTAGACCTTCCATATGATCCAGTAATTCCTCTCCTAGGGATATACCCCAAGGATTCCATAATGCCCAACCAAAAAGATGTGTGTACATCTATGTTAATAGCAGCACAATTAATAATAGATAAAACCTGGAAGGAATCCAGGTGCCCAACAGCAGATGAGTGGCTGAGAAAGCTGTGGTACATATACACAATGGAATACTATGCAGCTATTAAGAACAATGATCCCACCTTATCTGACCCATCTTGGACAGAGCTAGAAGGAATTATGTCAAGTCAACTAAGTCAGAAAGATAAAGATGAGTATGGGATGATCCCACTCATCAACAGAAGTTGAGAAAGAAGAACAGAAAGGGAAACTAAAAGCAGGATCCGACTAAATCGAGAGCAGGGCACCAATGTAAAAACACTGTGGTGAAGGGGAAGGTGGCCATTGGGCTTCCCTGCATGGCGGGGGTGGGGGGGTGGGGGTGGGTGGTGGGGATGGGACACAGTCTTTTGGTGGTGGGAGTGGTGTTTATGTACAATCCTATTAAAGTGTAAACATATAAACCACTATTTAATTAATATGAGAGGCGAAAAACTGATGATATGTCTAGAACTTCTTAAAACACAGACTCAGTCTTTTTAATACATAGACTGTTTTTGATATGTTCTCTCCCAAAAGCCTAGACCAGGGAGAACAGAAGCAACCAGTAGCACAGCTATATACAAGATGTTGGGTATTATACCCCAAACCCTATCAAAGGGACTTTCCAAAGTTGACCCTATCACCAAATAATGTGACAATAACAATAACTATCCATTGTCTTCTTGAACCCTAAGACAACAGGAACCTCACATTTCCACTATAGAGCCTATATTTCCCCCAGTCCTGGAACCTTAGGGTGGGCCCACTTTTCTGCATGCTGCTCTCAATTCAAATCAAATAATATTGCATCCGCGGATCGCAACCTAATCAATGCAACGAGTGCCACCCTGGCATGTTTCACTTCAGACTGTGACCAGAGACTTCACGTGTGGAATGACAACCCTTCAGCTTCATCACTCGGATGAGACCTTTCCTTTCATAGTATTCTCTAATTCCATTCCAGGTGTTCCACTCCCTAATAAACTCCCCAAACCTAGATATAGTCCAGGTCCCCTGAGATAGAGCATAGGTTCACCCGTGCCCATAAACTAGGGGAAAAATATATACCTGAAAGCAGAAGTACACAAGAGCATACAGGGAGTACCCCCCAACACTTCATCTGCACTATTACAGTCTTTAGGTCCATGATTGTTCAACAATTTGTTTGGCTTTGTATGTTAATTCTCTTTTCAGCCACCAGGTTCCGGATGCCAGCAAGATGCTGACCAGACTTCCCTGGACAGACGACCCCATCAATGTGTACTTGAGCGCCACTTCCTCAGAGCCTCACCCTACTAGGGAAAGAGAGGCAGACTGGGAGTATGGACTGACCAGTCAACGCCCATGTGCAGTGAGGAAGCAATTACAGAAGCCAGACCTTCCACCCTCTGCAACCCACATGACCCTGGGTCCATGCTCCCATAGAGATAGAGAATGGGAAGGCTATCAGGGGAGGGAATCGGATATGGAGATTGGGTTATGGGAATTGTGCGGAATGTTACCCCTCTTATTCTATGGTTTTGTTAATGTCTCCTTTCTTAAATAAAAAAAAAAGAAAGTAATCACAAAAAAAAAAAGAAAGAACTTAGATGAAGAAAAATGCCAGTTGTTGGGCAACTCCCTAATGTTATCATATGCAGTAGGCTACACCCTAGACCCCAGTATTTCCATACACCTTATGTATATTTTTCCACTTAATCTCATCAGTCCTTTATCTTGCTTATTCAACTTGAAAGGCAAATTTCTTCACACTAGTTTTATTAGCTTATATTGATTTTGCTAGATTCACATCCATTTTTCATATAGACTCAAAGCAACTTGTGTGTTCAAAGTAGTGGGATTTTCAAAGGATGTGCATTGATTTCATGGGAAACTGTGCACATAAATTTTGCTTCTCTAAAGCAGACTTGTACCACCACCCCCCTTTTAGGTGCTGATAAAATATGAAGTCTATGAATTATTTTGAAAATTAAATTAAATTGTGTTAGCAATCATCTTCCTTAAAGGTTGGTTTTTCAATATCTGATGATATTGATGGCTCATTTTCTTGAGTGTCTTACAGTCTTTAACCACACATTATGTTCTAAAATATTTCTGGAGAATGTCAGTTGGATTATGTTCCTAACTTTCTCTTCTCAGTATATTCAGCCTGACTTTCAAGTCAGGTTACTTCATTAGCTCTTTTCAAATTACATTAAAGATAGCAGACAGAATATTTTTGATTACTCACCGTAGTAGGACATTACCAGTATTTCACGGAAAGAAAAGATACCTTAACAGATGCTGAACTTAATCTTTGAAATGCTGGCTAAGCATAGAATGCTGTATATGTTTGGGTCAGTCATCTATAATTTCCTAGATAATTTGTGTAAAAGTCATATATTCACTTATTTATTTATTGCTATCAGGTTTACAGAACTGGGTCTCCAAGCCTATATGATGAATCTACTGCTCTCAGCAGGCATTTTTTCCTTTCTGTTTTTGCAGAGACAGAGATAAATTGAGAGGGAGAGAGAGGATGAGAGACATCTGCAGCATTGCCTGTGAAACTTCTACCCTACAGGTAGGGAGGAGGGGCTTGAACCCTGGTCGGTGCATGGTAATGTGTGTGCTCTGTGGGGTGAGTGTACCACTACCTGGCCCTTCATTTATGTTATTGCACTGCTCAGCTCTAGCTTCTGGTGGTGTGGAGGATTGAATCTGCAATCTCAAAGCCTCACGCATGAGAGTCTTTTCCCATAACTATTGTGCTAGCTCCCCTTGTCCCATTTGTTTTTAAGTAAAATACTTAAGCAGAGAAAATATGTTTTATTAAATATATATATATATATATATATATATATATATATACATATATAGTTAAACCTCTCTGCTATGTCAGCTTAATACATTCCCTGAAGAGATTTCTAATTTTACCGATACCTTGTCAAAATATTTGAATCTTGTAGTCATCTAAATAACAGTCTGGAAGAATGAACTTTGTAGATAAATTTAATAGATAATGTTTAAGGAGGAACAGGATATTAACATAGTCTGAAAGTATTCATCACCTAACAGTAACTTTGCAGTTTAGATCCTTAGTGAACTATATCTTTAACAAGGACTTACTATTAATATTTTTATATATGCTAAGATGAGAGCATAAAAATGTATTCTGATGAGATTGTTCATGCTCTTTGTTCATGAGTGTACTCATGGTGTAATAAAAACCTGCCAAAGTGTAAGGGCTATAATGTTTATAAGGCAAGGGTAAGATAGAATTCTTCCGAGATCAGATGAGATCGGGCGTGTTCAGGGTGGTATGGCCATAGACGGTAAAACAGAATTCTATAATGAATTCTCTTCCATAACAGTGCTATATTAGGTTCCAGAACTTGAGTAGAGCATATATATGGGGCTTTCCTAGATCAAGTAGCCTTCACTCTAGACTTTATAAAATCAATAAAATTAATCTATAGAATCCGTGTCAACATGCCACATTATTCTGCCACAGCCTTTTCCCTTCAGATTGTATCCAGAGACACCAAGCCTGAGATGTCAGTCTTCCAACTCCAATAATCTGCTGAGACCTTTCTTAACATATGGGACTACCTACTTCCATTTCAAATGGTGAACTCTAACAAAGTTAGAGAACCTAGATAGAGGCTGAGGCCTAGGGGACTGGGTACATGTATACATGTACCAGCGAGTTAGGGGCAACTATATACTTCAAAGTTAAAGTGCATAATAATCCTCTGTGACTACCCTTAGATGTAATAAGCTTGGCAAGCAAGTAGAAAAGCCTAAAGAAGACACCATAAACTGTCTAATCAAATATTTACTACTTAGGCCTAGATACCCTCCTCTCCTACCCCCTACTTCACTTCCCTCAACCTCTCTATCTACTCAACTAACTACAAAGAAGAAAGTAAGATATATGTCTTAATCTCTTCTGACAGCATTAGTATTATTGTCACCCCTTACTATAATTTAGAAGAAACACTGTATAGAATTGGCCAAGAGACATAATGGCAAAAATATATATAAACTAAAACACAATTACTGCTCCTATGATAACCTTTATTAGAATCATCAAATGAGTAAATACAGTAAAACTTAAGGTTTACTTAGACCCTACTAAAATTCTACGTTTATTTCCTCCTTAACTTGAGGCCAGACTCTATAAACCTAATACTAGTCTGTTTACAACAAATGGCACTCAACATTTTAATAACTGAGAGAAAGTCTAACCTAGTCAGATAAAGGACTACAAAAGCTGGATAAGGGCAAGAGACTGGCTCAGATAATGATGGCCTTTTTGGTCAATGCCAGGCTACCTTGTCATCTGGGGCCCTAGTCAGGAAATCCTGGGATTCCCACATAGATTTGATGGGCCTAGATCTCTAATAGATCCCTCTCTCCACCATCACTAGTCACTTTCATCAGGAACAACATCATAAGCCCTTTTTAGGGCCTCTCCATGACCTTGCCCTCAATGTAAAGTAGAAATGGTAGGGACTGCTCCACTTCCCAAAGGGAGGCTGGACCAGCCTGCCCTGCCACTTGAGGAAGACTGGTCCTGAAATGAGAGGACCTATAATGTACCTATCTGTGATTATGAACTGTGAGCTTAAACTGGCAGGAACTCAGAGGTTACACAGGCTCCTGTGCTAAATGTAAATAGATATGGGTCCTACGTCAGATAGTTAGGGTAAACAGTTAATTGTACTTACATATTTTTTTCAAGTTTGGGTCCTACTCTCTGCCCTTATTCAGCATTCTAGCCCTATTCTCAACTCTGACACCATCTTCCCAGACAATATTTTCAGTCTTCTTGCATGTTAGCTATCAAGCTCAAGCAAAAATGACTAAAGTCATGGGCCACTTAGAACATACTGAAAATAGACTTTCTACCTTCTTTCTACCCTATAATCGATTCTTATTTGCTCTTTTTGGTTCCTGCTTATTCAACATTCACTAATGTGTCCCAGAACGTCACTTCTCCAGAGCTCTATACCACTAGGGAAAAGGGCTGGGAGTATGGATTGACCTGCCAACACCATGTCCTTCACAGAAGTAATTACAAAAGCCAGAACTCCCACCTTCAGCCCCATAAAGAATTTTGGTCCATACCTCCAGATGAGGGAGAAATGTTAGGGGAAGATGACCAGAGGGCTTTGAGCTCCAATTCCATTAAGACCCAAAGAGAGAAGAGGAAAAATACAAGGCCATTCAGAAGTAGTAATAGGTGTAGGTGTTTCTTAGAAAGGAAGAGATTTCCACATATTGTTATGTGGAAAACTAGGTAATGTTATACATGTACAAACTATTATATTTACTGTCAACTGTAAAATATTAATCACCCAATAAAGAAAATTTTTAAAAAGGAAAAGAAGGCAGGACCATAGATAAAATGGGCAAATATAAAAATATATATAGTTATAGAAATAATAATCAACCCATACCTGTGACCGTGGGAGAACTGTTACAATTTCCAGTGGAGGGATGAAGACATGGAACTCTGGTGGTAGGAATGGTGTCGAATTATATCCTTATTAGCTTATAATTGTGTCAATTAATATTACATCACTAATAAAAATAAAGTAATATATGTAACATAAGCACAAAAATTAATCAAACATAATTTAAGTTAATCCAAAGAAGAAAATACACATCCATGAGTCCTTATCATGTAAATAAACAACCAAATAAACATATTAATAGTAGCTTAGGGACAACATTTCTGTGTAGAAGAGTCCCTTTTAATGAGAGCTGAAAGTAGATAGGAAATAGAAATTTAGGGAGTCGGGTGGTAGCACAGTGGTTAAGCACAGGTGGCGCAAAGCACAAGGACCGGCGTAAGGATCCCGGTTCGAGCCCCTGGCTCCCCACCTGCAGGGGAATCGCTTCACAGGCGGTGAAGCAGGTCTGCAGGTGTCTATCTTTCTCTCCCCCCTCTGTCTTCCCCTCCTCTCTCCATTTCTCTCTGTCCTATCCAACAACGATGACATCAATAATAACAATAACTACAACAATAAAACAAGGGCAACAAAAAGGGAAAATGAATAAATAAATATAAAAAAAAAGGAAATAGAAATTTACTATTGATAGCATAGTAATAGTTGCTACAGGAAAGACCCACCAATGTATGCTAAATTCAGTAGGCCAGTGTTTGAGGGTCTAGTTAATTTAAGTAATTTTAAAGTGTCTTTTCAAAATAACAGCTTCATAGAGAAATGTGGCAGATACCACCTTTTCCAAAACTATCCCCAGCAATAAAATATGTTGACAGCATGGACTGATAATAAAGGTTTCATTATCTATGTGCTGTTGTTCCCAGTAACGCAGACCTCTCACTTCATCACAGGCACACTTGAGACAAACCAAAATCGAGTATACTCTAAAAAACAATTAACCTATTCTCTAAAAATCCTTTAAACCCATAAAAGACAATGTATTGTATCAGATTATAGGATGCTATGGATGTGTGACAATTGAGGTACTGTAGTAATTCTAGATTGAGTGCATTTTAGGACAGGGAAAAAATGAGGACACCTAAACAATTTCTGTAGTTTAGTTAACAGTATTAAGTGAATGCTAATTTCTTGGTTTTTCTAACTGCACTATGGTCATGCAACATTAGGGAGTCAGGGCAAAATATATATGGGGACATCCTACAGTTTTTGTAGCTCTTTTGTAAGTCTTTATTATTTTGAACTAAAACAATTTTATTTTAAACAATGAAAACAAAAGTTCACATTATGAAATGAGGTCAATACTGAACAGGAGTCTTACGTGGGGAATCTAGTTTTCTGGAGCTGCACTCCATCTCTACCGTTTGAAGTACATTCTTCAACTTTAGGCTTTCAAAATACATAGGTGATAGGATGTAACTTTCTTTAAAGACAGCAAAATGCTTTCCTCATTTTCTTTGGTACCTCAGTTTTCGTTGTATATAAGCCAGTTTCAGTACTTTTCCTGGAGAAGAGTGGTATATCTGTGAAGCAGATGTCATAGACAAAATACTTACTGTTTCAAGATTGATCTTGGTGCTTTAGTCTTGTCCTCAAAAAGTGCTTCCTTTGCAAACAACCATTAGTTGTTCTTAAGTCTTATTGTGTGGGTTTTGTTATCTGCAGCATACAAATATTTAAACTTTATTGTTCAAAGTGGTTTATGTAACACCTAATTGTGTTCCTTTTGCAAGAATATATTATATAGGAACATGACTTAGTCTTACATGTCTTATATAGCTGTATGGATTATTTACAACAGAAGAATGAATGATAGAAGGGGCTTATCTTTTTCTTTGTGGCTAATCATTTCTTTTTTTTAATATTTATTTTATTTATTTATTCCCTTTTGTTGCCCTTGTTGTTTTATTGTTGTAGTTATTATTGTTGTTGTCGTTGTTGGATAGGACAGAGAGAAATGGAGAGAGGAGGGGAAGACAGAGAGGAGAGAAAGATAGACACCTGCAGACCTGCTTCACCACCTGTGAAGCGACTCCCCTGCAGGTGGGGAGCCGGGGTTCGAACCGGGATCCTTATGCCGGTCCTTGTGCTTTGCGCCACCTGCGCTTAACCCGCTGCGCTACAGCCCGACTCCCGCTAATCATTTCTTGTATTATTCTGTTATATGACTACGTATCTATTCTGTGCATGCTTATAAAATGCACATACATGTAGCATATTCAATAATATCACTAATAGTTTAATTCATATAATATAGATGAAGTTGGCACGGGTACACATGATACAAATCACAAAATGATATTCAGTGATGTGTAGTCACAAAGGAGGTGTTGTCTAAAATTGATGTTTTGTCAAATCTCAAAAATTTATCATTCTCAACTATGGAAAATGTTTGGCAGTCTACATTTCGTCTGCATTTTTAACCTTACTAGATTCTGAACCAAGAGAAAGTTTTGTTTTTGTTTTTAAATCCTAGTAAAGTCTGCTATTTTGCAGTGTGATTAATGAGAACGAAATGTGTCTGGGTTACCTCATTTTTCTTTAATATTTCCTTTTATTCATGGTTTTCATTATGACTGAATGAAAGATAATTTATCATGGATGCTTTTATACAATAGCTTAGCTTTTTTGTAGTTTTTCTTCGATTGAAATTCTGAAAAAGAAAAGTTGGCATTTCACTCATTTCTCCTCTCACATAGTATAAAGGTTCTAGACTCAACATTTCACTACACTCCATGCCTAAATGTAGCCACATAACAGTCATGCATCATTCTTAAAAATTAATTGATTGGGGCCAGGTAGTGGCGCACCTGGTTGAGCGCACATGTTACAGCATACAAGGACCCAGATTTGAGCCCTAGTCCCTACCTGCAGGGGGAAAGCTGCAGGAATGGTGAAGCATGTCTGCAGGTGTTTCTCTGTCTTTTTATGTCTTCTCCTACCCTCTCGATTTCTGGCTGTCTCTATCCAATAAAGAAATTTTTTTAAACATTTAAAAATTTTAATTGATTATAAAAGAAGCACATCGATCAGTTCTATAGTTTAAGATTATGATGCAATTTAATCTCTTATTTTGTTTTGCATTACTAGTTAATTATAAATTTATTGGGTTAAGAAATTCTATATTTTTAGTACCTGTGTATTGATGCATCAGAATTTAGCCCAAATGTTGGTGATTGAAAGCAGCAACCAACCTGTAATACTTTCGTTTTATATGGGTTAAAAAATTCAGGTGTCATATTTCAAGGCAATTTTTGCTTAGTTTTTTTCCTTGAGTTTGCAGTTCAGATGCGGGTTGGTGCTGCTGCATTTGAAATCTTGTGTCGGGCTAGAGAATCAGTTTGCAAGTTGATTCACACAGTCACTGGCAAGTTGATACTGGTTGTTGGCTAGAGGCCTTATTTCCTCCCTGCATGTGCTTCTTCACAGGCTGTGTTCTTACATGTTAACTGAATGTTCTTACATGCTAACTGGCTTTCTTCAGAACAAAAAAAGGAAAAGTAAAATGCTCAATGCCTGTCTCAACATATTTCTAGATACCACACCAGGTGATTATTGCTTATGGAGATTAGTTTTACTCAATACAAGAAAGTACTATACCAGATGGGGAACATTGGGTGCCATCTTGGAGGCTTGTGTCAACAGTAGTCTTTGCAAAAGTAGCAAGCTTGTTATTTTCCACTATTCAGATTAACTATTGATATATTTTCCTGTCTTCTTAACCTTTTCAAGGTTATTAACTATCATTCTTGTGTATTGAATTAGCAGTCAAAATATATTGCAGCAACTTTTAAATCTTGCTATGAGAGTGTACATTTACAGATCAGTTGATGTAGAGTTTTGATATAGCAAGTGCATACATTTGCATTCCAAATCATACCTCAACATTTAAAAATTATTTAAAAGCAGCAACAATATATTAATGAATCCAAATTCTATCTTACTGATATTACTATGAGGAGTTTTAAAGAAGGAAACACTTAAGAGGTTAGTCTTTAAATACCTACAAAATTTTGGTTGGTTGAAATATTTGATACTGGCTCCCTGTGATTGCTGAACATCTGCCATCACAGTATTGGAGTCTTACCAGGCCTCAACTAAGAGGGAGAGAGTTAATACCTAGGATGGGCTTATGCAGTGGTTGGGGCTTGCCAGCCAAGTCTGACATCTGTAGTGCAAAGTAGCAGGGAGGACAATCTGGCATTTGAGCTTAAGCTACTATCCAAAAACGAAATCCCTTCTTATTAGGGAAATCTTAACATATTCTTGAGTCTTTTAAGCATTAAATGTAGCCCATTTAGATCCTCTAAGATAACCTCTTTCATTTAAATTTGACTATGAACTTTACTTCTGTCAATCAAATCTCTTTACAACAATGCCTAGATAGGTATTGATTCAATAACTAGGTATTTAACCTAGCCAATAGAAAGACAAAAGAGACCATGGCAGATTTTTGCTACCTCTTGGAAGAAACTTGAAGGAATATTTAAAAAAAAATATTTACTTATTTATTGGCTAGAGACAGCCAGATAGAGAGGGAAGAGGGAGATAATGAGGGAGAGAGACAAAGAGACACCTGCAGTCCTGCTTCACCACTTGCAAAGCTTCCCCCCTACAGGTGGGGACTGGGGACTCAACCCTGGGTCCTTGCACATTGTAACATGTGCTCGACTTGGTGCACCACTACCCAGCCTTAGAAACTTGAAAGAATCTTGAAGGGATCAAAATCTTCTAAAGAGTAATCATCTCTGAATTTAAAGTTTAATCAAGAAGTTTTCAGTTTATACTCAATTTTTATGTCATACATAAACTATTTATGGTTAAGTTCCTCTCTGCTGAAATTATAATTAAAAAAACGTTTCTATGGATTTGTTCAATAATACTGCTTTGAAAGTATAATTTCTGTATTAAGTCTACCTCTGCCTTTTTTCACTTTTTTAGCTGTGTGGCAGCTAAAAGTTTTTCTGGGGGCTAGGTGGTAGCGAAGCACAAGGACCGGTTCGAGGACCAGTTCGAGCCCCCATCTCCCCACCTGCAGGAGGTTGTCTCACAAATAATGAAGAAGGTCTTTCTCTCTCCCCCTCTCTTGTCTTCCCCTCCTCTCTCAATTACTTTCTGTCTTTCCCAACAGCAACAACAGCAATAACAACAATGGCAACAAAATGGGGAAAATGGCCTCCAAGAGCAGTGGATTTGTAGTGCAGGCACCGAGCTCCAGCAATAACCCTGGAGGCAAAAAAAAACAAAAAACAAAAAGTTTTTGCTCATCCTCACTATATTCTGTTAATGGGGTCAAAGTCAAAACCTTAAGAACGCACTGAAAAGTAAGCTCTGAAATATCATTAAGAAGTACTACTTTTAACTTGTAAAGGAATTTAGTAGTTCTTTTAGTTTGTATTGCAGTGGCAGCTATGTAGCCATCTTGTCATTTTCACATAGATGAAAGTACCTAGACAAGTTTGAGTTATCTGAAAAGTCGGAACTTTCTACCATTTGCAGTCACTTACACTTAATTGTTCATAAAGTGTTCAACCAGATGAAGCAGGATAGGCTTACTTCAGGTTTTCAGAGTATCATAAACATGAAAGCACTAAAACGTTAACTCTTCACAAAGAACATACAGGTCTCAACGAGTATGTCACAGATTTCTGAGGGTGCCACATTTCTACTTACATTGCCTTGTACATAGGAAAAATAGAAAATGACAGCCCTTCATATGTGCTGACGGTCAGCCGAGTCTTGCTTTGGAACTGAAATAATTGCTGTGGGGTTAATTTCACTATCTTCCCTGATTATCATTGTTCTGGAGGACCCCAGTGATCAAGCGTCATTTTAGTCAGGAATAATAGTAGTTAATGGTATGGACTTGGTAAAATTTTTAGACCTTTAGGAGATGCTACTTGAATTGCTCCTGTAGAAAGTGCAGTGTTATTCTGGCAATTGATAGGCATCCATCGTTTGGTGTCTCAGGATTAGGAGGCTTTAAGGAAAGAGGTGTAGCTACTACTCAGTAATAAAAAAAGATTAGTCTCAGAGTGAGTGAAGAAGAATTAGGAGAAGAGGAGGAAGGAAGGGAGGGAGAGAGAAGAGCGTAAATTGCTGAGACCGAAAGGTGTCACGCCACAACCTATAACCTGTGATCCACTGATCTCCATCATGGCCCTAACTCAGCATATACTTATGTGTGTTTTGTCTGTTTGTTTTTTCTCTGCATACCACTAGTGGGTTGCATGTAGTATCAATCACTAGTGGTTTATGTGGCATCAACACAGGCCATGTGCATTAGCTACTATCTTCAGGGTTGCTTCCATTTGTTTGATCCTCTAGTTCCTTCACAAACCTGCAAGCTGAGCATAACTAATATCTCACTTTCCAGGTTGATCATTTAAGCCTCAGAGATCAGTCTTGTTGGGGAAGGTGGCAGTCTTTCTGCGCTTTTCCCCCACAATGTTCTGTTAATCTTAGTCAAAACAAGTCTCCTTTGAATAAGCTCTTGCTGAGTGTTCTGGCATTACAATAAATCTTGTCTTCTCTTTCAACAGCAAAGATTTGCTATTTCTTGTATGGCCTCCAGGGTAGGGACTGGAGGCGCTATGTCAAAATGGCATCTTGCCAACGACCTCTTGAGACTGAAGAGACAGGGTGCTAACAGAACTCCACTTCATGGGCTCCTTGTGCACACAACCTGCAACCTGCTTGTTGTTTGCTCTAAACAATGAACTTTTCATTACTGAAGGACAACTGAAGATTTAGGGTCAAGCTGTAGGTGAGAGTGGAATTACGTTTCCCCTAAGAGCTTTAGTGATAGGAAAGTTTGTGAGAGCTTCTCAGAGAGTTCTGAGCCAGTTTTTTTTCCTCCCCCTTTGACTCCAGCTTACACACAGATCACAGCCAACTTCTGAAGCAATTCGCTCATCCAGAGAGAAATCCCATATAGCAGCAGGATGGGCAAGATGAGTTCCACTGCAAATATTCAAGCTGGTATTTCAGATTGAGACACACTCCTTTTGTATTACTGGTGTGAGTGCAGGTGGAAAAGGCGAACATACAGATTTAATGAATGTGCACTTACTTCATTTAGAAAGGTTTTGAATTTAAGGAGCTGGGTGGTAATGCAGCAGGCTAAGCGCAGGTGGCACAAAGCACAAGGACCAGCATAAGGGTACCGGTTCCAGGTCCTGGTTTGAGTCCCGGCTCCCCACCTGCAGGGCAGTCGCTTCACAAGCAGTGAAGCTGGCCTGCAGGTGTCTTTCTCTCCTCCTCTCTGTCTTCTACTTCTCTCTGTTTCTGGTCCTGTTTCTCTTCTCTTTCTCTATTTTCTTTCTTTATTTTCTCCCTCTCCGCCCCCGCCCCTTCCTTCTTTGCACTTGCAATTTGGTGACTATGGCTTAGTGAGTTTCCGAAGAAATACTGGTTGTATTTTGTTAAGATTTCTGGTGATTTTTTTTCTCCTAGTTTATCAGAACTATCTAAAAAGGCTCCTACTCAGCCACACTTCCAGAAGTCCCCTGCTTGCCTTCCATCCTCTATCTGGATCCTCCCTCCCTCCCCCAAGCAGTGGAATTATACAAGCATGAAGCCTAATGAAACACTGGGGGCAAGGGGAAAAAAGGCAAGGAAAAAAATCAATAAATTGGACTGTATGAAAAATACGTTTAAAAATACTGCAGGTATATCTAGATGCTGCAAAAAAAAAAAAAAAAAAAAAGATTCAAAAGATCTGGCCACTTCTGTGTAGCAGGACTTTACTAATAGAATGGCCATATGCTTCATTTGTCACATGGTATCATTAAAACACTCATTAAAATGCATATCTGGAGGGCCAGATGTTTCATTTTTATTATGTACCACTTTCTTTCCATTTACAGTCCATGTTTGCCTATACAGTGGATAGAATTTTGTGGATGTTCTTTTCCATGCTTATGGTTTGTATCTCTGGCTATATGCCCTTGAAGAAATATTTATTGGGAAGATATAGTAAGGTCTATATGGATGTCTTAGGGAATTGTAAATGTATTCTACCTTGTTTAAAATATGCACCTCTTTCAAAAACCTGAGTATTCAGATGCCAATATACAAGACTATTGGTTGCTCCCTTTCATTCTCCCCTTTGCTTTGCCTTGATTTCACAATCTTGGTTGTGGGGATGTGATGAAAGGGCAGTATTATGAAAAGAGGCTCCACAGACGTGTGGAAACAAAAGACCTAATTTCTCTGCAGACTTGCCAGTTAGTGCTTAAATTAGTAGACCTCTCTAACTAAAATATAGTAGTATTGATTTGAGCTGAAATCACTGACCAGTCCCACTCCCCCCCCCCTTAGGTACCCTTTTTACTCAGTTTTGTCTTTTCAATGTGATTCACATAATAAGTATATGGGGGAAATGTGTGTTGCTGACGATTAAGAGGACAGATGACTGGACAATTTAATTTTTCTATGCAGAAAAATTTGGATTTTAAAAACCTAGGAATGTTTGATTTATCAATTAAAAGAAAAACCAAGATTTTAGAAAATGGTTTCTGTTGCATTCAGGAGAGTTCATGCTGCACATACACATAGACACAATTAAAGTTTGTGCTATTCTTTTTAAAGTTTATCTGAGATCAGGCTAGACACCAAAGACATATTCAAAATGAGTTTCTTGCCTCTTATTCAGTAAAGTAATAAGTGATACTAGATAAGAACATGCATTTGTCTTTTAAGCTGATGTAGATATGGGAATCAAGCATAAACTGAGAAGAAAATAATGTTGTTTACTTTCTCCTCTATAGGGGAGAATTGATCTAGACTCCCACTGTGAAAGGAGGGAAACTGACCTTTCTTAATATTGTTTAACCGTAACTCTGTTTTGAAATTTTGTTAGGTTGACCAGCTCTCTGCCTCTCCTTCCCCCCATCACTCACACACACCTACACCACACACACACACACACACACACACAAAGGAGGGAAACTGACCTTTCTTAATATTGTTTAACCGTAACTCTGTTTTGAAATTTTGTTAGGTTGACCAGCTCTCTGCCTCTCCTTCCCCCCATCACACACACCACACCACACCACACCACACACACACACACACACACACACACACACACACACACACACACACACACACACATACTCATTATACATTTATTTTATTTTTTATTCCCACAGGATTATAGCGACACACTAGTAAAATAATTAATGCAACATACTTTACCAGTTTAACTAAGCACATTATTACTCATGCTGGATGAATGGATGAGTAATCCTTTGCAAGACTATAAATCACCCTGAAATTCCCAGACTTACACGACTCAGTGGTAAGATAAACAGCTTATCAAAGTGGCTCTCCTGGTAAGATCATGTTATTTGCGATGGAGCATTTTCTACCCATTTTTTCTTCTCAGAGAAAGAAACTGTCTCATCTTTCAGTATGAGATGAGTGAGTTTTGTTTGAACTTGTGTTACATGTGTCTTGCCTCTTGGTTCCATTGAATATATATTTCTGTTGCTTCTTAACACAGGTTTTTTTTTTTTTTTTTTTTTTTTTTGCTTCTAGGGTTATTGCTGGAGCTCAGTGCCAGCATTACGAATTCACTGCTCCTGGAGGCCTTTTTTTAAAAAATTCTTTTTCTTATCTTGATTTAAAAAAATTATTATCTTTATTTATTCATTGGATAGAGACAGCCAGAAATCAAGAGGCAAGGGGGCGAGGAATAGAGAGACAGAGAGACACCCACAGCACTACTTCACCACTTGTGAAGCTTCCCCCCTGCAGGTGGGGACCAGGGGCTTAAACCTGGATCCTTGTGCATTGTAACATGTGCACTAAATCAGGTGTGCCACCACCCGGCCCTTGGAGGCCATTTATTTTTAATAGGATAGAACAGAAAAAATTGAGAAGGGAAATTAGAGAGAGGGAGAGAAAGATAGATACCTGACGACCTACTTCACCACTTGTGAAGCGACCCCCCTGCAGGTGGGGAGCTGGGAGCTTGAACTGAGATCCTTGTGCAGGTCTTTGTGCTTCATACTATGTACACTTAACCCAGTGCGCTACCCTTTGCTTCCAGCACAGTTCTCTTTTTCACATTATTATTGGAGTTTCTAAGTGCTGATAAAGCACTTGAAAATCTTGAATCTGATAGTGTCCTCACACATACCTGTTCCATAGCATTGGCTATCACCACCTTCCATGGCAGGTGGATCTGAGGTAATGAGGTATTAGCAATTGATGTCTCATTACTTTAAGCCTCTGGTGAGCCCCACCCTCTTCATAAAAGAAGGCTGGTATTCTTTTTGTTATGAGTTAGCTTTAATTTACAAACTTATTGCACATAAGTTTGGTTAACTGTGTACACGTCATGTCTTTTTTCTTCCCCATGCCTACTTTATAAGGGCATTAGAGAACAGACTTCTAGCCATCAGAAACTGGCTTTAAGTCACTGCTCTGATATTCATTAACTATGGGGCTGGGAGAAGCCACTTGGAGCTTGCTTCTTCATCATTAACCAAGAGATAGTATTATTTAATATTTTATTTGTTTATTAATGAGAAAGATAGGAGGAGAGAGAGAAAGAACCAGACATCACTCTGGTACATGTGCTGCCAGGGATTGAACTCAGGACCTCATGCTTGAAGAGTCCAATGCTTTATCCACTGCACAACTTCCTGGACTACAATAGTATTATTTATAATGAAACTGTGAGGTCCATAATACTACCTCTTCACTGTAAAAAGACATGACATAGATATTAGACCAAACCATCGTATATGTGATGAATGTTCCACAGTACCTTTATTTGAAAGTCAATCATGATGGTAGGAAGGTGAGATGTTCCTGGTGCTGTGGGAAAGTCTGAGAAGAATATAACATTTGAGTCTATCATTTGAGAAGGAGAGTGATCGCACTTTAGACAGGGGAGCAATATGACCCGAGCTTGAGGTGGAAGGACCCTCATCGAAGGCATTACAGCAGAGGGCAAGAGGGATGCTGAGAATGTAGAGACCCACTGATGGAACTTCAAGGTCTATGATGCTCTACCAACAAGGATGGAGAGAACAGCCTTCCTTTTCTGGAATTCCTGGTGCAATGACTCAGCACTCGTTTTGGCTATACATTTCCTTTTTTTCCAGATCATTCAATTGGAGGGAGTAATGGTCTACAGGACAGTTGTTGACACAGACTTTACATCTCTTCCGGATAGGTGTCTACTTAACCACTACCACCACCTACCTGTCTTCCTCAACTATTGTCCTGATATCCATCCCTTCATACCTCCCCCCAGAGTACTTTACTTTGCTGCAACACACCATTCCCAGACCGATCTCACCTCACACATTCTCATTTTTTCTTTTTTCTTAGTTTCGACACACGAGTGGGATCTGGTATTCATCATCCTCCTTCAGGCTTATCTCATTTAACATGATCCCTTCAAAGTCCTATCCAGTGTGAGGCGAAGGAGAAGAGCTCATAATTTTTAATGGCTGTATAGTATTGTATTGTGTACAGATACAACAGCTTTCTTGGCTGCTCATCTGTCTTTAGGCATGTTGGTTGTTTCTGAGTTTGAGCTATTACAAATTGTATTGTTATTAACGTAGGGGTACAGAGGTCTGTTTGGATGGGGTTTTCTATATTCTTTGGGTAGAATCCCTAGGAGTGTGATTGGTGGTTCATAGGGTAGGACCATATCTAGTGCTCTGAGAAATCTCTAGACTACTTTTCATAGGGGTTGGACCAATTTACATGATATTGGGCTAATATTTGTCACTCCTATAACATTGTCATAGGTGTGAAGTAGTATATCATTCTTAATCTTTAATATTTGTCTTTGGCCTGTTTATAGTTGCCTTTTATGCATGGTGATATGGGGTAGTCTTGCTTCATTCTTCTGCAATTTTCAGCCAAGGTTTTCCATTGACATCTGTTGAAAAGTCTCTCCTTTCTCCATTTGATATTTTGAATATTCCTGTCAAAAATAGTTGTCTATATAAGTGTGGGTATATTTCCATTTTTAATTAATCTGTCCACTAGGGATAAATTACTAGCTAATCCAGAAGGTACCCTAAAATTCTCTTCTTCTGAATTCTTTGGTTCAGTGCAATACATGAATTTGAGATAGCAGGGAAGAAAAAGGAAAAATGCAAAATTAGAATTTGCATTTCTTCCCTGCTATTCCCACCATCTCTTCTTCTAACAGGGTGAATTAGGAAAGTTATATTTTACCTCTGGCAGTCATTCTTTTCATCTGAAGATGGGTGAGGCTGGGTGGTGGCATACTTGGGTTAAGAGTACAATGTTACAATGCATAAGGACCCAGGAAGCCCCCAGTCCCCACCTGCAGAAGCAAAGATTTACAAGTGGTAAAGTATTGTTACAGATCTCTCTCTCTCTCTCTCTCCCTGTCTGTCTCTTTTGCCTCCAGGGTTATTGCTGCGGCTTAGTGCATGAATCCACTGCTCCTGGCGGCCACAGGACAGAGAGAAATTGAGGGGGGTGGTAAGAGAAAGACACCTACAGACCTACTTCATTACTTGTGAAGTGACCTCCCTTGTAGGTGGTGAACTGGAGGCTCAAGCCAAGATCCTTACCTGGGCGCTTAATCTGGTGCGCCACCACCTGACCCCCCTTCACTTTCTATTTTTGCCTGTCTACATAAAATAACATATAAAATTTAAACACATGAGTATAATGTCAGTTTCTATCTTCTGTAATGATTTGATAAATGTTTAACAGATCTTTGATACTCAGTTATTCAATAGGTCCTAAGTAGCCACCTACTTATTCACGGTTTGACTGGCCCCTTCTTCCTGATCCTAGAATGAGATACATGCAAATTAGCTGACAGAAACTGCCACATGCATTGTTTATAATTTCCATCAGTGACATAGCTATACAGTCCTGGAAAAGCTATTTACATACCTATATTCAAGTGGCAAGGAGACATAGGAAGCCAACCTCAAGAGTTTGTCCATGTGTGCTTAAAACTCATGCTGGATGTGGTTCAGTCCTATTTGGCTCACCTGTGATGACCAGAGCCCAGGAAAGCAGACCTCTGGAGTCCTGGGGTTACATTTTATACAAGTTATTACACGATAAAGCTATTTTTATTTTTTTCACAGCTGGAGACATACATGCACAATAGCAACACTGCCTAGAGTCTGATAGATGTGATGATGCCTGGACTATTGAAAGGTCATCTCTGTAGACCTCTAAAGAGTTGTGTCATCATCTACAGAGGAAGGAAATAGAGGTAGACATGCTCTGGGATGTGGGAGGCATTTTTACAGTCACTCTGGGTCTTTGGGCCTCTGGCGGAAGTGTTGGAAGGAATGAGGAGTGTGGCAGAGATTGAACTCAGGCTCTCACTCATGAAAATCGCCATTGAGCCACCTCCTTGGCCCTTCTTTTTAGAAGGAGAAGAAGAGGCAGTGGGTCCACTTTCTTTGCATTAATGATAAACAGATTTCAACAGGTATGTATTCTGAGTGCAGGTTTCTTTTTTAAAAAAAATCATTAATTTATTTTTAATCTTTTTTTATTACTGGATAGAGACAAAGAGAGACTGAATGGAGATAGAGGAGATAGAGAGAGGGGAAAGAGACAGAGAGATACTTGTAGCCCTGCTTTACCACTTGTGAAGCTTCCCCCCTGCAGGTGGGGTCCTTGCACACTGTAATGTGTGCGCTTAACCATGAGTGGGGTGAAAAACTATATCCTCATATGTGTAATAATAAATAAGTAAATAAATAAGGAAATATGGCAAGATAGCTTACCTACATAGTGTACCTATTTTGTCATGTACAAGACCCAGAGTTGAGCCTGGTCCCCACCATGTTGTGGGAAGATTAAGGGTTCTCATGTCCTTCCCTCTTTTATTCTATCTCTGTGTGAAGAAATAATTGACTTGGAGCACTGAATCCTTGGTGACAACAGCAACAACAACAAAAGGATATATATTTTATTGTACTTAACCTATGCCCATGGCCTCTTGTTTATTTGGGGTTGGTTTAATAATAACTTCAAGTTCTTTTTTATTATTATTATTTTAATTATCTTTACTTATTTATTGGATACAGACAGAAATCAAGGGGGTAGGTAGAGATAGATAGGAAGAGAAACAGACACCTGTATCACTGCTTCACCACTTGCAAATCTTTGCCCCCACAGGTGGGGACTGGGGGCTTGAACCTGGGTTCTTCTGCCTTGTATCATGTGCGTTCTACCTGGTGCACCACCACCTGGCTCTATCACTTCAAGTTTTATTCTGATAAGAGGTTATGATTACTGAATTACATAAGAAATAGCATCCAAGATTAATGTTATGTATGGTATTTTTTTTTAGCTATGGAATTTTTAAAGCTCTTTTAAATACCAGGTTGTCAAATAAAAATATTTGAAAATTTTAAGAAGCAGATACTCAAGTGAGACCTGAGGTGCAGACCATTAGACAGAGCTGGGCAGAATGTGGGGTATGATTATCTATGTACCCCCATTTAAATTACTTTGAGTTATATCTCATAAAAGACTACCCCAGCCCCCAGGGAAGTATGGCATCTGGAACTATTACATCATGTGCCTTCAAGTATGAAGAAACACTTCACATGTTTTAAACATCTAATGTACAGTTCTGAAATTACTTTGAAGAAATAACCCTCCTGGGATGCTATGAGCTATAGTAAAATAGATTATCTTCATCATAAAATTAGAGGTAGTGGATGAAGTCATCTGAGCAAGAGGGCAGTCTGGGAGAATCTTGGACTAAAGTTAAATAAGCAACCACAAGGAAAAAAAATCTCAGATTACCTTAGAAAAACGATGAGCAGCTGCTGGGAGAAACCATTGGGGCTTGGTGAGCTGACCTTTCACCTGAATCAGTCATGTGGTGAATTAGTACTTTTTAAACGTGTCATACCCTGACCAAATGACATGTATTTTCCCTTGACATCAAGAGTCAGAGCCTCAGATTCTGCCCCTCTTCATTGTTGAGTGATGTGAATCAAATAATTAGAGATTCTGAATGTGAGCAATGAAAGAAATTGGCCAAGAATTCAGGGTCACAAGTCATCAGCCGTAACTAGAGAAGGTTAGATGACTCTTGAGCACTGTATTTGAAGAGGAGTGAAGAAGAGTGTGATTAGAGACCCTCAGTTGTCTCCAATCTCCAAGATGTCTACAAAACACCTTATCTTTAACCATATACAGAAAAAAATGTAAAGGACTGAAGTCTAGATATTCAGGACTGATTGCCTCATGGGCTTTGTGCTGGGCTAGGCTCCTTGTGGTAAGGACAGCCCCAGCATTGCTGAAGTGAGCATCTGGCAACATGGCTCCAGTCAGCCCCAGTCAGCTGGCTGTTGTCATCAGTGCAGGCTCAATTTGGGGACGAGGAAACAAACCATCACTGACTCCTAGTTTGAAGCAGAGCTCAAGACTTTAACTGAGTAGACAGTCTGAATCAGCCATAGAAAGTTCTGACTCTCCAACCAGAGTTTCATCTGCCTTAGGGCAAACCACCTATTCAATTAAATTCAACCATGATTATTGAGCAGTGTAAAGTCTTGAGGGATATAAGCTATCCCATGCTCGCAAGGAATTTACCATCCAGTTGGAGTAAAAAGACATCTAAAAATAAAAATAAGGTCAAAATGTAAGTTAGTTGAGAGTAAGATAAAGAACTTTGCTGGGTTCAAAGCTAGGAGAGATGATATCTCACAGGGTACATATAAAAAAGTTTTGTGGAAAAGGTCAAGTTGAGTATAATTTAGAGAGCTAGATGCTTATAGAGGAGCAATGTATTCCTGGTAGAAGCAATAGCAGAAGCATATAGGGACCAGAAAGCACAGGTGTGTTTGCTCATTGTAGTGTATACCGGTTTTGCAGGAGTTCAAACATTTGTAATAGACTGTTGGGAAATGAGATTAGAAATTTGACTAAATCCAAAGTATATAAACATTGGACATAAGAAGGGATGGATTGCCATTGAAGTGCTTAAGCATGGTTACTCCTTTATGACAGAATTCTCCATTAAATAGATAAATCATAATCAAAGTTACTTAATTATAAAATATTCTGAATAGTTTAAGAACCTTTTTCTTTTTCCCTGATCTATAACAGATAAATTCTTCTGATTCAAGAGCAGTAGAATGCTGTGATGTTGTAAACTCAGAAATATTCTGGATCAAGCTATATCTGTTTTTTTTTTTTTTTTTTGGCCAACGCCCATGTTCAGCAGGGAAGCAATTACAGAAGCCAGACTTTCTACCTTCTGCAACCCAAAATGACCCTGGGTCCATGCTCCCAGAGGGATAGAGAATGGGAAAGCTATCAGGGGAGGGGGTGGGATATGGAGAATGGGTGGTAGGAATTGTGTGGAATTGTACCTCTCCTACCCTATGGTTTTGTCAATTAATACTTTCTTAAATAAAAAAAAATAACAAAAAAAAGCCTGAAAAAATATGGTCTTATTGTGGTAGATGCGTGAATCTCCACTTACCCACCTCCTCAAATGAGGGAATTAATTGTCTATCACTTATGTTACCTATAACCTATCTTTTATTCTCTATGTTTCACTTACTTCACTCAATAAATTGTGGTAGAAACTGGGATCTAGCTAACATAGACATTTCCTCTAAAATCAGTATTGCGCCGCGCGTGTGTGTGTGTGTGTGTGTGTGTGTGTGTGTGTGTGTGTGTAGTCCATCTCCTGCATGTTCAGTTTTACTGCTTTGAGCCACTTTTATTTTTATTCAGATAGAGAAATAGAGAAAGGAGGAGGAAGAGGTGGAGGAGCAGGAGGAGGAAAAGCAGGAGGAGGAGAAGAAGGAAGAGGAGGAGGAGGAGAAGGAGGAGGAAAAGGAGAAAAAGGAGGAGGAGGAAGAGAGAGAAAGAGAGAGAGAGAGAGAGAGAGAGAGAGAGAGAGAGAGGGAGAGAGAGAGAGAGAAACATTAGAGCTCCCTCCATTGTCAAAGCACCACCTCCCATGTGGGTCTGGACTTGAACCTGAGTGGTTCACTGGATGGAGTGTAGGCATCCCATCCAGTGAGGTAGCTCTCTGACACTCAACTGAACTAAAGGTGAGACTTTGGCCACTATTTTGCTGGGCTGAGGTTCAGAGCTTTTCAGTTGCATTCTAACCATATTCACTTAAAATATCTTAAGCTACATCTGATTATAGTATTTCGAATATAATTTATTGGTGCAAGAGAAAAAGAAAGGGTATGAGAGGGAGAATCAGAGCATCACTCCATTATACACAGTGTTGGGGATTAAACTCAGGACCTTACCTGCAAGGTCTGTGCTCTCCCACTGAGCTACCTCTCCAGCCACAAAATATCTGTTTTTAAATTAATTAATTTATTCCCTTTTGTTGCCCTTTTGTTGTTGTAGTTATTATCACGTTATTATTGTTGTTGGATAGGACAGAGAGAAATGGAGAGAGGAGTGGAAGACAGAGGAGGGGAGAGAAAGATAGACACCTGCAGACCTGCTTCACCGCCTGTGAAGTGACTCCCCTGCAGGTGGGGAGCCCGGGGCTCGAACAGGGATCCTTCTGCCGGTCCTTGCGCTTTGCGCCACCTGTGTTTAACCCGCTGTGCTACCGCCCGACTCCCCAGCCACAAATTATCTTAATGACATTGGACACATTTTAAGAGTCACTGGACCTAGCATCTGTAAAATGCTGTCTGTGCCCTGCCGCCGAGCAGGCACTATGTAGCAAAGAACTTGTGAGAATGTAGGACAGGTCCTACTGGTTTGGCCAGGGTCCCACCTAATTCCTCATGACGAGCTCAGTCAGTGCGGGTGACACCTTCTTGAAGGTGTGGCTAAGCAGTTAACTTAATGGAGAGTAGGAGTTGTAGGTTTGGCTCCCCCACCACCACCACTGGGCCATTACTGGAGTGACATTCATTCTATTTTGAGTCTGGATTTGATGCAACAAGCAACAAGTAGATGAGATTTTAAAATAAGCAGAAGTCACTGAAAAGATTCTTGGCTGAACCCTGATTTGAGAGGAAGAGTTGACTGAGAGTATTCTTGTCAAGGTTCATCCCCAGGAGAATATCCACGAGGAAGAGAAGAACTCTGGGTTCTTTACCCCAGCCCTCAAGAAAGCTATGCCGTGAAAAGGCTTCTCATCCATCGACACTCAGCAAACTGGACTGGGTACCAATCGTTTCTTTTAGAGGTGGAGTAAAGATCGGAATTTACGTATCCATTGTGGTTGAAGGATGGCTTCCCAGTTCCATCAGCTTCGGATTCTGGTCTGGAAAAATTGGCTAGGTGTCAAAAGACAGCCGGTGAGTAAAAGGGGTAACCTTAAATTTCTAGGCAATCCCAAGAGGTGATAAAGAGAGGTAAAAAGAGAAGAGTTTTAGGGAATTGCCCAGGGCAGGAAATGAGATCTTTAGAAATCATCTCTGCATCTGTCTTACAGCTAATGGGGCAAATCTAAACATGCACCCCCCCCCCCCCCCAGCAGCCTTTTGATTTAAGTAAATTAAAAGAAAAAGCCAGGACATGTTCTGGAAAAAGAAACGGCTTTGCTTTGTTACTGGTTGAATAGGAATAAGTGTTGAACTCTGGGTTTCTGGATGAAAATGATTTTAGACATTTTATTTAACAAATGTTAAAGTAAATTAAGTATCAAGTGAATGATACAATAAATGAGAGAGGGAAATACTGAAAGAACAAAAGCAATAGCAAATCAGGCTAAATAATAAACTAAGTGGATAAATTTGGAAGCTATTGGTATAGAACAGCTGTTTGTAAATTTTAGCATCTAAATAGTATTTACTAGAAATGACACATTAAGAGTCAACTATGTGCCATGCTTCAAAGGTATTTCTGAATCACTAAACTTTACTGCTATAGTCAGTTTACTTTGCTCATTACAATATCTTTTTTTTTGTGCTCTTATATTCATGTTTGCTTTTTAAATTACCAAGTCAGCTATTAGGTCCCCATCAGATAGGGTCCATGGAGATTAGGAAGGAAATTGGCTTCTGTGAGTTGTCACATATTCAGGGAAGGTTTGAAAGCCAGGGGAATCCAGCGAGGCCCTCAATGTACCTTATTTTAGACTAGGAATCTCTGGCCTCTAATGAAGAGTAGGAATGTTATGCAAATAGTATGCATCACTGAAACCAATATTTTATCTGTGCACCTTATCAACACTAGGTTTGCTAGTAGTATTTGGTGCCTTAAGTGTTCTCATTTACACGTCAAGTGAAAGAAGTATATATTCATGTACCTCGTGAATTCAAATTATATTTATTTTTTGGAGATTTATGTATCTTATTTTTTTTTATAAGATAGATACTAGACCACTGTTTATCTGTGGCCTATGGTAGTACAGAGGATTGAACCTGAGACCTCCAGACCTCAAGCATGGAAATCTCATGGGCAGCCATTGCTCTTTCTCTGTAGTTTATGAATTAGTATTTTTCAATCTTAACGTAGTCTGTTTATGTAGGTAGGGAGTATGGACATCAAATGATAATTGTTAACATTTTCATTTTATTGTTTTTTTTAAATTATATTAATTTATTTATTGGATAGAGACAGCCAGAAATTGAGAGGGGAGGGGTGTGATAGAGAGGAAGAGAGAAAGAGAGACACTTGCAACACTTTCACCACTCGTGAAGTCTTCCCCCTACAGGTGAGGACTGGGGGTTCGAACCCTGGTCCCTCTGCCTTGTAACCTGTGCACTCGACTAGGTGCACCACCACCCGGCCCCCCATCTTATTGTTTTTAAACTGAAAGCAATACACTAAGTCCTATTATCTCCCCCAGGTAGGACCTATGTGGAATTCAGGAGGCAATGAATTTAGGTAGGTGGATATGATCAGAAGATGAGAGAAAGACTCTTAGTTCTGCTTCTCATCAGTCACATAACTTAGGTGGCAAATCACAATTTCTGTGAGCATTGGCTTCTCTATTTGTAAAATGATCATGAGGTCTATCATATCCTTCATGAGATGGCAAGGACTAAATATGGTAGAATAATTTAAAGTCCTTTATAAATGGTCAAAACATAAATGGCAAATATAGATGAAATTGGGACAATGTGATGATGACATGACACATCATAGCTGTGGTGACAGGGAATTTCAGAAGAAGAGAGTATTCAAGAGGAAGAAAACATACAGTAGTGTTCTTAAATGATGAAGACCTAATAGTTATTAGCAGTAATGCAGACAAACTGAAAATTATTGCTATTGATCAGTGGAATGATGAGGATATTTTCCTTACAACTCCATTTTATTAAAAAAATACCTCAGGTGAATATGTTTTTTTTTTAAGATTTTTATTAGTGATTTAATATTGATTTACAAAATTATAAGATAACAGGGGTATAATTTCCTACCTTTCCCACAGCCAGAGTTCTGTATACCTATTCCCTCCATTGGAAACTACATTTGTCTCCAAAGATCATAGAAATGGGTTAACTTATTTTTACAACTATATTTACCTATTTTTTTCCTATGGTCTGGCCTTCTCTTCATTTCTAAGTCACATCTACTACTTCTGAATGTCCTTCCTTTATTTTTTTCTCTTCTCTCTCTGGATCCTGATGGAATTGGAGTTCAGAACCCTCTGGTCATCTTCCCATAACATTTACCCTCTGGGAGTTTGGGACAAAGTTCTTTTGGGGGTGTAGAAGGTGGAAGTTCTGGCTTCCCTAATTGCTTCTTCACTGGATATGGGTGCTGACAGGTTGATCCACACCCCAGCCTGTTTCTGTCTTTCCCTAGTAGGGTAGAGCTCTGGAGAGTTAGATTCTGGGACACATTGGTGAGGTCGTCTACCCAGGGAGTTCAGGATGAAATCATAGTAGCATTCACAATTTGGTGACTGTGGCTTAGTGAGTTTCTAGAAAGATCCTGGTTGTACTTTGTCGAGTTTTCAAGGGATTTTTTTTCATTATTTTTTTCCTAGTTTATCAGGAAGCATGATCTGAAACAGCTGCTATACCATAGCTGCACCTCCCGTGAATACACTGTTTAATTAAGAAATTTTGTTTCTAGAATTTTTAATAGATGTTCTTCCTGGTCTATAAAGCAACTTTAGAGATTTTTTCCTCTCCATCTCATCAGTTTCTGCTGGGCATGTTATGTTTACAAGATGTGGATGTCAGCCTTGCTAAAATGTTTCCTATGATACCTATGTAATCAAAATCCCTTGAAGATTATTTCCAGTAACTGTGCTTTCGCCTAGGGAAAGAGTATATATGAACTATTAGTTCATTTTGGAATATCAAATGACTCAGCTCTTAAGAGCAATTGCAAAAATGGTACTCAGAACAGAAGAATCTTGGTTGTAGCAAGTGAGACTAGGTGAAGTCCAGAAGTGGGGGCAGTGAAAGTTACTTGAACACATTATAACCAGCTTGAGGGACACAAGAGACCTTCTGAAGATGATGGTGCCAAAAAGAGTAAGACTGAGAATTCTAAGTGAAGAACAAGATGATGAAGAAAGATGTATTTCTTTCTTCAAAGTTTTTCCAAGAGGTAGCTCCATCTCTCAGAATTAGAAAAATAATTTCGGAACACAGATGGAGAGGGTCTGTGTGTGAGATTGTTGCTTAAGAGGGAAGAATAAGAAAATTGGAATGTTAGAAAAATAATGATGGAAGATCAGAAGGGAGATAAAATGAAAACAGTTAAGGACATGGAAAGAAGGTGTATATAAATTTGAGGCAAGGACATGTAGACTTTTTATAAGAACTGGACCTTGTTACCCATCACACAAGGACTTAGATGAAAGATTTTTTTAAACTTCTATCTTTCTAAATGTGACACTTAAAACTATTTTTATAGCCAGAAATACAAAACTCAAGTTATGTTACATCTGAATTGTGTAGCCCTTCCTTAATGTTTGAGAAGTTTACAAGATTCTACAACAAAGCAAGGTGATGGGGAGAATCAATTATAGTGGAAGAAGTTAGGAATCTATTAATAGAAAATTGATCTACAAGGAAAAGAACCACAAAATATAATACAACTATTAGAGTGGGAGTTAAAAAGGAAATGTAAAAATACACATTAGTAAGATAATTACCAGTGACTGTATGCTGGGAGAAATTGACCATCAAAGGAATGAGCTAGGGGGGCCAGGAGGTGGCATACCTCGTTGAGTGCACAAAGTATTCTGGTTTGGGCCCAGTTCTCCACCTACAGGGACATGCTTTACAAGTAATGGAGCAGGTCTGCAGGTGTCTGTCTTGCTTTCTCCCAGCCTGTCACCCCCCTGGCCCTTAATTTCTCTCTGCCCTATCAAATGAAAAACAGAAAGAAAGAAACAAAGAAAGGAAGAAAGAAAGAATGAAAGAAAGAAAAAAGAAAGGAAGGAAGACAAGGAAGGAAGGAAGGAAGGAAGGAAGAAAAAAAGAGAAAAGAAGGAAAAAAAAAAAAAGAAAAAAGACTGCCAGGAGCGGTGGATTTGTAGCAATAACCCTGGTAGATAAAAACGTGTGTGTGTGTGTGTGTGTGTGTGTGTGTGTGTGTGTGTGTGTGTGTGTGTGTGTGTGTGTGTGTAGTGGTACATGGTTTTATAGCTCTTGGGCCAACATTTTTATTCAGATAAAGAGGCAGATGGAGAAAAAGAAAAAGAAGATGACCCATTGCAGAGGGGAAGCTTGATGAGTGATGGATAGTGTTGCAAATGTCTCCCTTTCTGCCGGAATCTTTTACATTCTATATCATAACTCTGTCTCTCATCCTCTATGAAAAATAAAGAAAATTTTAATAATGACTATCAGGACTGGCAGAGTGAGCAGCCATTGAGCACCAGCAATAACATTGGTTGCAAAAACAAACAAACAAGCACCAACCCCAGAGTTACCCCCAGTATCAGGATACTCTCACGTGATGTGTGACTCAAATGGAAGTTGCACACATAGCAAGACCTGAGCCCTTCCTGGTGAACTATTTCTCCAGCTCCAGAATCCTTAATTTTTGGCTTGACCTACCTCACAAATGCATTTTGTAAAATCAAATATTAGAATTCTGAATTACTTAGAATAATCTAATTACCTTAACTTTACGGATTCCCAGAGAGCTCCAGAGTCTTGTCCAAAGCCATATAGTAAGCTCAAGGATCCAAAGTGCAATCTTCTTAACAGATTGAATCCCTTCATTACCTTTGCTGCATCCCTAATGCCCCTCCCTTATTTGAGAGTCATTTCCTAGAAACCTCTGATCCCTGTTCAGAGTGGAGCTCACTAAGCAAGAGATCAGACTTTGCCAAGTAAGCCTTAGACTTACTGCTGACTTTTAGTGATACAGTCAATTTGCCATAATGCAAAAGAATATGAAAGGAGTGTGAAAAAATACATTAAGAACCTACAGAAATGTTAGGTAATAGTGGAAATCAATTAGATGTTATTGCCACCGTGCTGGACTTGTAATTTAAGCCTGAAAAGAATGAAAAAAAATGAAGATATACTCCACTAGAGATAGTTAGCAGTAGGGAGACTGATTTAATGAAATGATGCTGGTTAATGAAAACCAACAGTCCTGCCAGCATCAAGCCAAAAGACTAGAGAGTACCCAGGTTTATCTTTCATTAAGAAAGTGGGTTCTAAACAGGCATTCCAAGGGGCGACTTCAGATATCTGTGGAAGCGGAATCCAGTTCCAGAAGGGAAGTCAGCTTCAGCTGTACACTTCCTGTTGTAACTGTCTGACTAATGAACCACATGACGCGCAGCTCCTGCTAGATCTAATTTTTCTCTCATGGACATTCCCACATGATAGAATTGATAAATGTTTAATACTTTCCCCCTCCATGTTTTATAGTACTTTTTTTTTTTTTTAGTGATTTAATATTGAGTTACAAAACCATAAGATAACAGGGGTATAATTCCACACTCTTCCTACCACCAGAGTTCTGTGCTCCCCTTTCCTCCAGTGGAAATGGTAGAAGTTCTCCCAAAGTCACAGATACGGGTTGACTATTATTTATGTAATTATCTGTCTGTAATCTATCTGTCCATCTGTCTGTCTGTCTATTTATTTTCATTCATTTTTTTTTCTATGTTTCTACCTTCTCTTCCTTTCTGAGTCACACCTACACTTATTACTACTTCCAGATGTTCTTCCTTTTTCCTTCTTCCTCAGGTTCCTGATGGAATTGGGGTTCAGAGCCCTTTACTCATCGTTTTTAACATTTATCCCAATTTTAAGTACTTTTGATAAAGGTTAACACCATTGCCACAATTTGCATGTTGCTCACAAATCTTTCCTTCACAGTGACCGGAAAAAGAGAAATAGTTAACTTTGAAATTGTGGATGGAATGGTACTTGTGTTAGAATACTGTTTAAATGAAAACAAGTTAGGAATAAGCTCTAATCTGTAATTACAAATCAGATTAAAACGGACTAGATCAAGTTTCCTCTTTATACATAAAATGTATCAATATTTTATTTGTTTTAACAAAAGAAAGAGAGAAGGAGAGAGAAAGGAAGGCAGGCAGGCAGGCAGACTGCTCAACTCTGGCTTATGGTTGTGTATGAGATTGAACCTGGAATTTTGGAACCTCAGGCATTAAAGTCTTTTTGCATAACCATTATGCTATCTCCCTTGCCCTAAGCCTTCTTTTTATTTGTTAAATAAATTTAATCTATCTGTGCAGTATGATTACTGGTGCATAGCAGGCACACACCATTTTCTTATTTTAAGCAGTCATAAAAAGTAAATAAAATGAATATTTAGAAATGAGGTCAATAGATAAATTAGCAAAAACACCCAATACAATATATCATTTCTATATACATCATGAAATAGTTATCCATCTCAAAATATAACCTAGACAATATATATTTCATATAATTTTCTTGATTCCAACTTTCTGATGGACCATTTAAATGATGACAGTGTTAAATAACAAGCTCAACTAACTGAGAACTCCACTTTATTTATTTTTTGTTTTGAGGTTGGACTATGAACCTTGAAGTCTTTTTGTTACCACCAAATAAAAGTCACCCTTAACTTACTGGACCATGCAAAAGGAAAGGCAGAGAAAGAAGAGACAGTATACTCGATGTATGGAAGGTCAAACAATTTTTATTTTCAAGTTTGTAATAAAAAGTTCTCACTATAGGTTACAAAATGACCTTTAAATGACTTTCAATGCTCTTGTAGTAATAAAAGTATAATAATATGATCAAAGAGAACTATTAATCTATTTTGTAGTAGTTTAGCTATTTAGCTTAGTGGTTAACTGTGCAGGTGTAGAAGCCAGGCTCTCTGGGTTCAGACACCAGATCTAGCATTTAGTGACTTATATGATGAAGGCATATTTCATTTCTTTAAGATTCTAATTTCCCATCTGCAAAAGGAAATGATGTGATTATATTAAATGAGATAATGCATGTGAAGTGTTTAGCATAACATCTTGAACATTCTAAGCAGTCAATAAATATTAGCTGTTATCATTTGGAGTACTGTTTTGAATTCTAATACTAGTTATAAGAAGACCACTTGAAACAAGTATTACTAATCCTAAGGAAGACACTTTGAAAATACATTTTATAAGAAATTGTTTAAGCAACTGGCATTGAAATCTAGCAGGAGAGGGGAATTTTTTTCAAATACTTGGAGAATTCTCATGTGGAAGATGAGGCTAAATAAGACAAATGATTTTTAGTCATGAGAAGAAACAGTTCACAGTAGTATGAGCAAAAGGATCAAGCACTGTGAGTTGTCCCATAATAAATCTCCTAAAATAGGGGATTTCTAGTCTCTGCAAAGAATTCTTTTTTTTCAATGTTTCTTTTTTTATTGTTGTAGTTATTATTGTATTGTTGTTAATGTCGTTGTTGTTGGATAGGACAGAGAGAAATGGAGAGAGGAGAGGAAGACTGAGAGGAGGAGAGAAAGATAGACACCTGCAGTCCTGCTTCACTACCTGTGAAGCGATTCCCCTGCAGGTGGGGAGCCGGGAGCTCGAACCGGCAGTCCTTCCGCCAGTCCTTGGGCTTTGTGCCACCTGTGCTTAACCCACTGTGCTACCGCCTGACTCCCTCAGGAAAGATTTCTAACTCCTGATTTGTCAGTCATTCTGAACTTCTTTTTCTGGAACATTGTGTCCTCTTTCCATCTATGGATCGTCACTCCTATGTATCTTCTACTTGAAAGACTTCTCGTGTTTTCTCACTCTCCATCCAACACACTTACCCTTTATTCTGTCTTTCTATCACCCCACCCACTTATTTTTCCTTCCTACCTCTGTCTTCTACATATATTTTATATATATCCTGTGCCTATGTCCTGGTTTGGAAATAATGATGCCTCAGTAAGCAAGGAACACATCTCATATTCAGATGTCCGTTACAACAAGTTAGCGTTTCTTGTCAAAATTGGTATTTTTCAGAACTGAGACAGAGAAGGGGTTAGATGACCCAGATACTACTTGTGGTATAAGAAAGTAAGATATAAATCCACTGTGCGCACAAGTTTTTTATCTATACTATGTCATTATGTGCACTGTAGAAGTCAGGAGTTTATACCTACACTGCTAATTCTAACCCAGCACTATAGAGCTCATTCTATTTTCCTCCTTTTCCAAGTTTATGATGCCCCTGATGGATAGTGAGAAGAAGTTCATCTCCTCATAAAAGGGGGCATATTTACTGTTTCGGTGAACCTCATCATGTGAACACAGTTGCTCTCTGTTTGCCCTGCAAACACCATCTTTACCCTCTTTATCCCACTTGGACCTTGATGCTGCACTGAATGTCCTGTCACTTTGCAAGGGACTCAAATCCCTCACTGTAATGTCTTTAGATCTACAGTTAGTTAACTTATCTTGCCAGGCATCATTTGTAGACTTCTGGGCACTGAGTTTTTTCAGAGAGAGAGAGGGATAGGGGTAGAGATGACAGAGATAGAGATAGAACAAAATGGGGCATCTTGATAGAAAATAAATCCTGGCTAATGAAATATATATCTTAGCCCACTAATGAATTATAAACTACTCAGCATGCTAAGCACTTAGTTTTCAGAAATACAGGGAGAGATAGAATGCGAGTTAACTATACAGGCAAGTGTGTGACAGTCAGTATATTATCCCAAACCATGAAAATCTTAAATCTCCCCTTCTCCAAATTTCCACATAGCCCCAATGACTATCTCCATACAATCAATTTATTAATCTTTTGTATAAGTAAACAAACAAAAATCAGGGCTCACTGGTTTAGTATTCGCCTCCTTGATACTTCATTTGCTTCTGAGTTATCTATGATAATATCCAGAGGCATATTGAGATCAGTCCTGTTGCTATGAAAATTTTAATTTTGCTTATTTCCTGCTATTGTGATTAACTGTCAACCTTATCATTGCCGAGATCACTGTGTAGAGCACTTTGTATTTATTATGCTTCTGAAATACAGTATATTGAAATGTTTTCCAAACCTCTCTGACCTAAAACCCTAAGGGAAATCTTGTGATAATGATTGCTTATGGGGTTGCTATGGTTTTGCCTTTAACAGGGATTGAATTAACTTAACCTATTCTGTTGTAAATGACATATTTGTCTGGACTTATATCACATCTAAAATTAATTACAAAATTTACCAAAGCATCTTCATGGCACCATCAAATTACAGCCAACCAACAGACAACTTAAAGATATTGCTTGACATGCACCCCTGGTACCTGTGTTAGTACAATAGATGTCTGTTGTTTGCCAAATTCTCATGAGGTTTGCTATACAAAATTAATGGATGATCTCAAACTTAGCTACAAGGCATTAAATCTTATTGGACAGAATCTTTTGTAAAATAATAACCATGGCCACAAATCTAAAACCAATCATGCCACAAATAGTAGAATGTTTAACCTAATTCCTTACAGTCTACATTTTCAATGAGCCACGCAAATGGTACCTTCTATCTAGTATCTCTGAAGAGCAGACTCTAATTTTCAAATACATCAGCGACTAGGCCAGAATAATAACACTTCTTCTACTTCTATAGTACTTGTATTTTTCCAATATGCTTTCTTGTTTGTACCTCATCACAGTAAGATAATTTTAAAAGGCATCCTAGCTTCAGTGTATTGATATTCATAGCCTTGTCCCCTGCTGTTTCCCAGCTGGATACATGACTTGCAACGACTTATGCTAACCTTCTGCACCCTGGAATAAATTTCAAAATAGGAGAATTAAACGAAACAAAACAAAACAAAACAAAACAAAAAAAGAGTTGAAGCAGGTCAGGTATCCTTAGCTCCTTCTGTGGTATGAATGTCATTAGTAAGCTAGTGAAGCCCATGTCCTTTAATTAAACACACACACACACACACACACACACACACACCCCAGAGGGAAAACAAGAGCATCACTCTGGAATATGCAGTGCTGGGTATGGGGACTCAGGGCCTATGCTTGCTAGTCCAATGCTTTATCCACTACGCCTTTTGGATACCTGTTTGCCTTTTGATAATCAGGTTTTTTAGATCGATAAACTAAATAGGTCAGTATTTTTAAATAATCATTTTATTGGGAAATGTTGATTCATAAGACTGCTGTCACAGGTTGTAGTGTCTTATCTCTCATAATTAGTGTCATCACACCACACCTCCCAACAACTTGTCATCTACCACTGTAGGATATTATTATTCCCTAATAATCAAAAAGAAAATATATGATGTGGCAGAGTGTATTTCTATATTAGAACATTAAACAAGTATATTTGGTGGGTCTTTAACTGCCATCATGTTAATATAAATATTAATATGTGAGTATGAATAGCACTCAGATGTATCTGCAACACTGATATGATTCGAAAATATATGTGGTCTTGATTAGTGGCAAAGTCAGTTACTTTAAAAAAATTATTATGGGGCCCGGTGGCGGTGGACCTGGTTGAGTGCAAATATTACAATGTGTATGACCCAGATTCGAGCCCCTGGTCCCCACGTGCAGGAGAAAAGCTTTGCAAGTGGTGAAGCTGTGCTGCAGGTGTCTCTGTGTCTCTCTCCCTACCACCCCCTCCCTTTTGATTTCTGGCTATCTCTATCCAATAAAAATAGTATCACTATTTTTTATTGGATAGAGAAATTGAGAGGGGAGGGGAAGATAAAGGGACAGAGACAGAGAGACACCTGCAGCACTGCTTCACCACTCAGGAAGCTTTCCCCTAGCAGGTGGGGACCAGTAGCTCGAACCCAGGTCCTTGCACATTGTAATGTGTGCACTCAACCAGGTGTGCCATCACCTGGCCTCTAATCTTTTTTTTCCTATCTAAATTTATGAATGCCTAAAACGTAACCATTAGATATTTTAGAAAAGAGCATGATTTATTTATTAATTTTTCTTATATTTGATAGGACAGACAGAAATTGAGGAGAAGTATATAGAGAGGGAAGGAGTCAGAGAGACACCTACATTCCTGCTTCACTGCTTGTGAAGTTTCCCCCTGCAGGTAGGAACCAGGAACTAAACCAGAGTCTTTGTACATGGTAATGTGTGTGTTCACCCAAGGGCACCACTTCCTGGCCCACAATTAGAAGATCTTAAGGCAACTTTCCAACAAAATATTCATCATTTTAGAAACAAGTCTAATTAGGTAGAACAGCTTTAGTTCCAGTCTGGTTTACAGACCGGTGACACCAGCATCACTCTCCTAGGAACTGATTAGAAATGCAAAGTCTGGGAGCTAGGCCGCAGTTGGTTGACCACACGCATTACAACATGCAAGCACCTAGATTCAAGTCCCTCATCCTTAGCTGCCAAGGGGAAGTTTCACAAGTGTTGAAGTAATGCTGCAGGTATCTCTCTCCCTCTGTCTCACATTCCCCTCTCAAATTCTCTCTGCTCTATCAAATCAAATACATATAAAAGAAACAAAATGCAGACTCTCTTTTGTTACGTCCAGTTCAGTAGTTTGAGTCTGTCTTTACATGATGCCCAGGTGACATAGCTGGCCCACTGATGCTGAAGAAGAGCTGTTGTAGACTAAAACATTCAACTTAAATAATTTTTTTTTCATCTGCTTTTTTAAAATTAATGATTTAGTAATGATGTTTACAAGGTTGCAAGATAATGGGTATAATTCTACAGAGTTCCCACCACCAAAGTTCTGTGTCCCATCCCCTCCTTTGGAAACTTCCCTATGCTTCATCCCTCTGGGAGTATGGGCCAACATTCTCTATGGGGTGCAGAGAGTGGAAAGCCTGACTTCTGTAATTGATTCTCCACTGGACATGGGTGTTGGCAGGGGGATTCATACCCCTAGCTTGTTTCTATCTTTCCGTAGTGGAGAGGCAGCATTCCAGGAAGTATTGGTGAGATCATCTGACCATGAAATCAGAATGGCATCATAGTAGCTTTTGCAGCTTGGTGACTGAAAGGCAGTAAGATATAAAGCAGGACAAATTGTTTAATAAACAAGAACCAAAAGGTAGAAATAGGGCAGATGAAATTAGGAGTTTTCAGGTGAGAAGAAGCTAGGAAGTCTCTTTTAGGTATGTTCCATGAGGCTCATGAGTTTAGTAATTTTTTCCTGAGCTTGATAGGTAGGCTAAAAATATTGTTTGGGAAGATGGTGTCAGAGTTGAAAATTGGGCTATGAAGCTGGATTAGGGCAGAGAGTATCTCCCAAACTTGAAAAAAGTATGCAAATGCAATTAACTATTTACCCCATCAGTTTGACATAGGGCCCATATATATATCCACATTTAGCATAGTCTGAGTGTACAGTCTATAGTCCCAACAGGGAATATTCTAGGCTACAGTTATGTTTTTAACATACAATAAATTCAAGTGCCTTTGATGTATAGTCATATGCTCACTTTGAAAACTTGACCTGGCCTGGAAAGATAGCTCAGTGGTTGGCACAAATGCCTTCCCATGTGATTAGCTTAGGCTCAAGCCCTGGCACCACAAGGGGAACTACTCTGACACTGGGGGGAAGCTTTAGTGCTGCATTTCTCTCGTGCAGTCTTTTTCCCTATGTGAGTGAAAAAGTCAGCCCAGGAGTTGTGACAATGTACATGTCTGAGGCTTTGGTTCAGCAAAGAAAGAAACAAGAAAGTGAAAAACTTGCCTTTTAACCCAATGCCCAGGATATTGGGATCTGGCCTACCACCAGAGTGAATAGTGCTCTTAAACTCACAGTGGAGATTTTCATAGACGATTTAGGTTAGAAATTGCTTGCGCATCAGTAACAGGATGCAGCTAGATGGTTTTAAAGTCTTGAGGAGCCTCAGGCAATCATTTGAGATTTGGCAGAAGCAAATTGTCTTTTAAAAGTGGAGGAAGAATGATAAGAAGTCTGAGGGCATAGCCAGAGATACAGCTCTAACTTTCTCTTGAGACCTTGAGAGAAGACTTGTTCTGTGTGGCTTAGTTTGAGCACGATAACTACTTGCATATCACAGTTAATGTTCTTGTGAATAAGCATTTTTCATTGCCCTGGAAATGGTTTTATAGGTTTGTAAAATAAAAAGTAGTTAGTGTCTTGTGAACTGAATCTGTTCTCCCTCTCTCTCTCTCTCTCTCTCTCTGTGTGTATCTGTGTGTGTGTGTGTGTGTATCTGTGTGTGTGTGTATGTCTCTCTCTCTCTCTGTGTACGCACACATGTGCAGGAATATCACATCTGAAGTTCTTTTAGTGAGATTCACTAATAGAAATTTCAATGCAGCATACAATTTTTTGGTATTTATTTTGCATCAGTGGAACTCCAGGAATTAATAGCACAGAGCTTCTGTTAGAAAAGAATTGCCAGTACATATGGTAAGCTAGATAAAAAAAATAACTGACTATAAGAATATGTTAAGGTCTATGGTAGAAAGAAACACAAGAAGCTCTTTAGATGTTATAGGATGTGGTTGCTCAGAAGTTCCTGTCTGTTCACTTATTCAATGAATCAATAGCTCTTCACTACTTTGTTTAACAATGCTTATTGAGTTATTACCCAATGACATACTATAGTGGCAGAGTTCTGAATGCTGACATTGGAATTGATAAGATAGATGTAGGTGAAAAATATGTTGAATTTATATGCCCTATTTAGAATATTGGACTTTATTTAATGACCAGCTGGGAAGCTGTTACTCGCCAGGGGTTGGGTGGTGATTCATCTGGCAGAACACACACACTACCATGCATAAAGATCCAAGGTCAAGCCCCCCCCCCACACACACACACTCAACACACAAATACCTGTGGAGGAGGAAGCTTCACAAGCACTGGAGTAGTGCTACAAGTTATCTCTGTTTTTAATTTTCTTAACATTCTCTTTATTTATGTACTGGATAGAGATAGAAATGGAGAGGAAAGGGGAAGGTAGAGAGGGAGAGAGACAAAGAGACATCTGCAGCTCTGCTTCACCACTTGCAAAATTTTCCCCCAGCAGGTGGGGGACTGGGAGCTTGAACCTGGGACTTTGTGCACTGTCATATGTGCACTTAACCAGGTGTGCCATCTCCCAGCCCTTGTAGGTATCTCTCTTTCTCTCTCCCTTCCATCTCCATTTCTCTTGTTTCTTATCAGAAAAAGGAAAGAAGGAAGGAAGGAAGGAAGGAAGGAAGGAAGGAAGGAAGGAAAGAAGGAGGGAAGGAAGGAAGGAAGGAAGGAAGGAAGGAAGAAAGGAAGAGAGGAGGGAAGGGAGGAGGGAGGAAATAAATGACCTCCAGGAAATGTAGAATCATCGTGGAGACACCATACTTCAGCAATAACCCTGGTGGAGAGAAAACCGAAGCAAAAAAAAAAGTTATTGGTCAGATTTTAAGTTTAAGGTCACTATTCTTGGCAAAGTCATGAGAGGTGACATGGAAGGGGACTTTCAAATATTATTTCAATTTTCTAATCCTGGGAAAATTGTGTTCATTTTAGCTGTCTTGCATTTTTACAGACTTAACATTTCATTCTTGTTAAATGCTGATAAATATCTGACTTGTGTTGAAATTTTATAGTATGATGTCCTTCCTATCAGAAATATAATCAACATTTTTCCCATCATTATTTTTCAGCTTTGGACACTTGTCTTGATTTTATGGCCAGTCATTATTTTCATAATTTTGGCTATTACCAGGACCAAATTCCCTCCAAAAGCAAAGCCAACTTGTAAGTAAATGAAATGTATTTGTCTTCTCAATAATTCAGATTCTAGTTAGAACTTATTTTGCTACCATTTTAATATTTCATTCTAAAATTTATTCTTCAATAGTGTTTTTAATTGTAAATATCCATATAAACACTTACTATGTTTTATTGTGGTCATTAAAATTAGAATTAACCTGTAATATTTACCTAGAAAAATATGCAAAAGGCAGGATATATTTATTTATTTACTTATTTATTTTCTTTTTGGGGGAATTAATGGTCTACGGTCAACAGTAAAGTATAGTAATTTGTACATGTGTAATATTTCTGTTTTCTTTTTAAGAAATATTTTTATATTTATTTATTTTATCTTTTGTTGCCCTTGTTGTTTTTTTATTGTTGTTGTAATGGAGCTCAGTTTCCCACATAACAATCTAACCCTCCATCTAGGTTCTCTTTCGCCATCATGTTCCAAATCCTGAACTCCCCTGCCCCACCCTTTGTCTTACTTTGCTGCAGTGCACCAACTCCAATGCAAGCCCGGCAAAGAAAAATTTAAACGTTTACCTATAAAATGTTTAAACTTACGTATCTCATAGGTGTCACTCACTGCACTATACACTGTTCAATCAAACATTAGTCTCAAGCTCATCAGGTCTATTATCATTTGCTTTTATATGGTAGCAGAAACAAGAGACTGGATTTTTATCAATTGAAAGATTAAAATACATATTACTACATAAAAACCTCTTATGTCTTTTTAGAATTGATATTGAGTGGTACAAATGTATCATCATAGTAACTTTAAAAGAAGTCTGTTTTTTTAATTAGTAATGCTTCAGTTATACTTGGTTTCAATGCCAGTATGTATATAATGAACATAATGCCCAATTCAATTTATTATTTTACTGTTTGGTTCCAGAATGGATTTGCATTCAGACAGTTCTCAGAACTGAAGGGGATGAACTTTTTAACCCTAATATTTTCAGCATTTTTTTCCTTTATTTTTTTAAATCGGACCCTGTTTTGTTAGAAGAGTGAAAGTCACATTAGAAGTCTTATGATTCACAGATCATTCATCTTCTAAAAAACATGTAAATAATATTTCTGTAATCAGATTGTGTTTCAGACAAATTATGACAATTTGCTACATAATAGAATGCACTGCTAAGTTATTTGGAAAGAGAATAATGAGCCAGTGATTTTTTAAAAATAAGCATAGTCTTTTTCAATCACCAAGTCTTAAGCAAGAGCTATGTTGGCATCTACTTGAATCAGACTCAATAGGGTAATTCAGGAGAAAATATTATTCAATTACTATGAAGCATTTAAAGTATTGTTACTAAAACAAAACAATCCCTTATGTCTGAACAGAAGTTTGCTGTTTCTAAAAGACTGTTGCCCAAATTATTTTGTTGAGTTGTTGAGGAGAGTTTATTGTTTATGAAATGACTGTAATTTTGTTCTCTCTGCATTGTGTGCACAAGAGCTCTTTTAAAAGTATTTTTATTTGTTATTAATAGTTTGTTATAAGATTATAGTGTATAGTTCCACACCATACCCACCACCAAAGTTCCATATCCCTACCCTCCCACCTCCCAGAGATAACCACCAGAGTTCTCACAAGTCTTCTAAACACTTTGCTTGCTTCTGTTTTGCTTGGATTTTTTTTTTTTGGCAAGTTCATATGAATCAGATGTTTAGACTCTACCTATGAGTGAAACCATCTAGTAGTTGTCCTTTATATCTATTTATTTTACTAAGCATAATCACCTCTAGTCCTATCCATTTTGTCCCAAAGATGATAATCTTTTTTTGATCACAGGGTAACATTCCATGGAGTTTATATCCCATAACTTCTTTAGCCAGTCATCTGTTGATGGACATTTGGGCTGCTTCCAGTCTTTGGCTATTGTAAATAATGCAGCTATGAACATAGAGGTGCATTTTTCTCTTCTAATTAGTGTTTGAGTGTCTACTGTATAAATGCCCAAGAATGGGCATATGAGCCCTTTAGAACATATTAATTCCATAGTGTACTCTTTGAATTTATGTATCCTTGCATATATTAAAGCACATAGACTTCAGAAATAATGCATTTTTTAGCACATGAAAATACTCTTTGGACTATTGGCAGAAGGTAGTAGTCATCAATTTGTTAATGGTAGTCATAGCTTTTTAGTCCCACTAGGCAACTTATTTTCACCATTTTTTTGTTCTAAAGAATTTTTCAGTAATGTAAAATACCTTTTATAATACTTCCAGGAGAGGAATTTAAAAAATACGAGTTAGTAGGGGAGTTGGGCTGTAGCGCAGCGGGTTAAGCGCAGGTGGCGCAAAGCACAAGGACCGGCATAAGGATCCCGGTTCGAACCCCAGCTCCCCACCTGCAGGGGAGTCGCTTCACAGGCGGTGAAGCAGGTCTGCAGGTGTCTGTCTTTCTCTCCTCCTCTCTGTCTTCCCCTCCTCTCTCCATTTCTCTCTGTCCTATCCAACAACAACGACAACAACAATAATAACTACAACAATATAACAACAAGGGCAACAAAAGGGAATAAATAAATAAAATAAAATATTTTAAAAAATAAAAAAAAATTTTTAAAAAATACGAGTTAGTAGTCTTAAAGTAAGTGGTAGTATTTGGTAAAATTTAGAGATTTGTGGAGAAAATCATGGTGAGTTCTTTTATTTCACTAAGTAACAACAACAACAACAACAAAAACAACCTGTGACAAGTATCTGGTGGACCCACTCTTAAAGGCTCTACAAAATATAATATCTAAACAGATGAGTGATCAGTAGCCATTTTATTACTGATGACCTACTAATACCCATAATGTAATAGTAACTAGCTGTGGGTTGATTATGTTAGTAGACAAGTGAGAATAAAACTTAAGGATGATTCAACCACTGAAAGTACTTTTGCAAGTCTTTTAGACTGTATGTGAATCAGTCTAGAAACAGTTTATTGGTTTTGCTATTAGAGGTATTAGGGACCCTTTCACTTTAAAGATGAAACTGCTGGGTTCTTGTGTTAATTTGCCTAACTTATTTAGTTATATAAAGTAGTAGAGAAAGGCATTGAAAATTACCTTACTTATTCATTGTTTATGAGATTTGAACTACATCTACCCCTTTTACTAAAGAATCAAATAGAAATTATATCCAAGATTTTAGTTCATTCTATAATCAATAGAGTATAAAATTTAATTTTTATAATTAAGTTGCTTTTTCTGTACAGCAATTTAGAGAATATAAAACCATTATAGATTCAGTTATTTTTCTCTCTTGTGGTAGAAAGGGAGTCACTTCTAAAAGACAGATTGGACTTAGATACTTTTAATGTTTTTCCTTTAATATTGTTTCTTGTCTTTGTTTTTCAGTCTGTTATACTGAAAGATTAAAATAAACTAATAAGAAAATTAAGTATTTCTTGATTTTATTGTTGTACAAGGCACTTAGTGAAGTAATGCCAGTGTTGTTTATTTTGCAGTTGAGAAAGTTACATAAAAAAAGATGGCACCATTAACTTGTCCTGGTGTCTGCATTTGATCCCAGATAATCTGGCTCCAGAGTCTGGCTTTCAGTTCATGGATTCACTTTTCCCAACATCTAGTACTATTTCTCATGTTTTAAATTTGGTTTAGACTTTAGATCTCATTATTTAGGTTTTTTCATAAGTAAGCTGAAAATGAGAAATTATAAAACACTTTCATTCTCTATCATGAGGTCAATAAACATGAATAAGAGGTGTATTGTGATATATGTGAGAATTCTCCTAAATTCTTCTCCATGCAGAATACTGCCTCTGTCTAAGTGATTTTGCATGAGTCACTGTAGTTACAGCATCATAGAAATCAAGTTCTACTTAACAGAGTTAAAATCTTCTCTGGACTACAGTGACTTCTGTGTGCTAGTTGGGCAATAAAGAAATGAAGATGAAACTACAGACTACACCCCAGTTGAAACTCAGCTATGGTGAGAAGTGGCATAGTAATCCTGTGGGTACAGTCTGCTCCCAGAATAGATGGGCAGGTCTGTATGAATGGTAAATTATTCTGAGTAAAATGTAATTAATAACTCCAAGGACTTCCTACTTAGTCATTTTGACAGATGCATATTTGGATTTGGGATAAGGAAAGGTCTTTTGCCTGCTGTGTTGAGCAGCCAACTGGAGCAAAATGCCGGTTTTGTATTGAAACAAGGAGCAGAAGTAGTTGGCCTCCACAAACAAGTTCCAGGTAAAGAAAGCTTCCAGAGCCTAGTTGCCTCTATTTCAGAGAGAGAGAGAGAGAGAGAGAGAGAGAGAGAGAGAGGAAATGGGCTCAGGCGCCAAGTTTGAAATAGGTCCAACCTCTTGTAATCACTGCATGCAGTAGCTTGTCAAGAGGTATATTTTGAAGCCCTAAGCCCATGTTTAGGAGCAAAGACAAACAAAACAAAACTCCCCCAAACACATTTAGACTAAGTCAAGCAATAATGTGTAGTGATCTTTTCTTTCTTTTTCTTTTTACTGTCTCCTTTGAATACATCAGACCCCTGAAAGAATGGGTAAGCAGCTCCTAATTACTATGGAATTGATGACTTTTTAGCAACAGTAAACCTTGCCATAATGAGATAAGTGCTCTCCAAAAATATAGCCTTGCCAAATGTGGAGTCACGTTTTTACAAAGTTAATGAAAAACAGTTTCTTCAAGTGGTCGAAAATACCACTAAAAGCCCAATGGAAATTATATTGTACAAGTATGATCATGAAATTATTTCCTATCTATCTAAAAGCAGACATTTCCCAATATCCCTGCCTCCTCAGCAGTTACATAAGAAATCCAGCCATCCAACATCTGAAAATAGGAGCTGGTAGAAGAAAGGGACTAACTGCCAACTGAATTATATCAAATTTATCTTAACACAGGGTTAAGCTACCTGTGTATATTCTACTAGGACTCAATAGCTTTGCCAAATCAATGCAAGATCCTCATTCCTAGCATGTCTTTTGACCTTCAGAGCATACCATTTATTTCCAGGGGTGAAATAATCATCACCATAATAATAATAATGGTAAACATTTACTGAATACTTTACCATTATCAGATATTATGCTAAATACTTAGTATGTATTTCCTCAATGAAAAGTCAGATCACCTTTTTGAATTCAATAATATGTTTTTAATTTTAATAAAAGATTTATTAATGTATTTATGAGAAAGAGAGAACCGAAGCATCACCCCAGCAAATGTGATGCTGAAAATTGGTCTTAGAAATCATGCTTGAGAGTTCAATGCCTTATCCACTGTGCCACCTCCCAGACCACAAAGCTCAGTTATAAAGGTGATAAAAACTGAGGCAGAAATGTGACAGAATTCATCAGCACTCCTGTGGTAACTTTGCACACATGTCTGGATTTTAACCACAGTCTTTACTCATGGGTAAAATGATTTTACCCAGGTCCTAAGTACTGACAATGGCAACCCTAAGATCTGAATTATGCTGATAGCTTCTTTTTCTTTCTCATACTACCTGCTTGCACTGCCATAGGTAGAATATGGCCATAAAAGTGAACTAAATAGGGTTTTCTATCTGTTAGCAGCTATAGGAAAAAAATGTGAGAAGGAAGATTGAAATTACTGATTAACTAGCTGTTTGTGGAACCCGTACTTTTTATTATTATTTATTTAAAAAAGGAGACATTAACAAAACCGTAGGATAAGAGGGGTACAACTCCATACAACTCCCACCACCAGATCTCCGTATCCCATCCCCTCCCCTGATAATTTTCCTATTCTTCATCCCTCTGGGAGTATGGACCCAAGGTCATTGTGGGATGCAGAAGGTAGGTCTGGCTTCTGTAATTGCTTCCCCCCTGAACATGGGCATTGACTGGTCGATCCATACTCCCAGCCTGCCTCTCTTTTTGCCTAGTAGTGTGGGTCTCTGGGGAAGTGGAGCTCCAGGACACATTTTTGAGGTCAAATGTCCAGGGAAGTCTGGTTAGTATCATGCTAGCATCTAGAACCTGGTGGCTGAAAAGAGAGGTAACATACAAAGCCAAACAAACTGTTGAACAATTATGGACCTAAAGGCTGGAATAGTGCAGATGAAGTGTTGGGGGTACTCACTACAGACTATTATTTACTTTTGCTTTCAGGTATGTATTTTGCCCTAGTTTATGGATATGTGTGCACATATGCTCTATCTCAAATAGGACCTGGTCTATATCTAGGTTTTTGGACTTTGTTAGGAAGTGAACCACCTAGAATGGAATTAGAGAATACTATGAAAGGAAAGGTCTCATCCGAGTAATGAAGCTGAAGGGTTGTCATTCCACACCTGAATTCTCTGGACACAGTCTGAAGCAAAACATGCTGAGGTGGTACTTGTTGTGTTGATTAAGTTGTGATTGGTGAATGCAATATTATTTGGTATGAATTGAGAGAAGCGTGCAGGAAAGTGTGCCCCACCCTAAGGTTTCAGGACTGGAGGAAATATAGGCTCTGTAGTGGAAATGTGAGGTTCCTGCTATCTTAGGAACCCATACTTTCTATTATTAGGCCTTGGGTACCTGAATTGTTAAGAGAAAGCTATTGTATTGTTTTTGTGCTGAAAGAGTCCCGGAGGCACAAGGTGAAGGTTATGAAAGTCAGAGCAGCGAGCTTATTTTCTGATTCCAAATTTCTGCCTTTTCACATGATATGTTTTCATGAAGTGAACAAGGACAGGTTTTCTGCATGTACCATGTTCTTTTGCTTACCCAGGGTTTAATATCATCCTTGAGGAACCCAGTGTAAATCATTGCCTTTGCTATCTCACTTGGCTCAAAACTGATGTAGATCTTCTGGGAAACTCAGAACTCATCACCACTCATCTCCTACTGTGGATTACTCCATCAAACAGCTCCATTGTCACTAGTGCCAGTTCCAGTAGGCTTTCTCGCAGGTTAGAAACCTCTGAGTCATCCCTGACTCCAGTATTTCCTTTACCTCCCAGTGTTTAAGTCAGAATCCATCTTGAGAAATGTGTCCTAGAGTTACCTTCCCTCTATTATTTCTACCACCGTTTGGCTTAGTATTTTGTGCCTAGATTTTCTTAGGGGTTTGTTTTGTATTTTTGTTAAGTCTCTACAAGTGCTGACTCTTGTTTTCATGTTTCCACATCATATAACCCCCTAAACTATTCTCTGGATTTACTGAGTTTCAGCTCCTTTTTCTCTGACTTTTGAGACTGTTACAATTAGGATTCATTTTCCTTTCTGTTCTGCAGTATGATGTCCATGCCTGTATTGGTGATGTTTCTGAGTCCTACACATATCCCATGCTCATTCCCAATCAGATGCATGTGTTCAGGTCTCAGCCTCTGTCTGTCAGAAAATAAATTCTCATTTATTTGTTAACTTTATTTTCTGCCCTTTTGATTTTCTTGATCAACCAAACTCCAATTATCCTCGATTTGTATCTCTGTTGCTGATGATATATTGACCCATGGTGGTCTTTGCATGCTTTATGCTTTAATCTCAGCTCAGTCACTGAAGAGGATACAGCAGAATAATTGGAAGTTACTTCTAATATCACATTCATTCACATACACCATGGTTCCTTACATAGGAAGCAAAATAGGAATGCAATATATTGGTCAGAATTTGATACAGTCTGAAGATTGATATAGGTGATATAATTCCAGAAGTCACCTAAACGTAGTTAAAGATCTCAATGTGAATCTTTAATGAGAAAAGGGATAAAAGATGTTAACTTTTAGTTTAATTTTTATTTTTCATGTTTAGGTTAAGATGTGCTATTAAAAATTCATGTGACACTAATGTTGAGAAAAGAAAATTAATATAAAGTTCCATCACTCCTCTCTAGCTACATTCACCTGGGGCTTTCCACCATGAACATGTAAGAGCACCTGTGAACACATACAAAAGATTTTTGAGTGGGAGAGATTTAAATTCTGCTTCTTACTAAAGTCCCCCCAAGATACTGGAATGGCTTTTGGATTCCACAGCTAAAGTCCTGTCATTTATTTTTTCCATCAGCAAGTGTGTTGTTAAAAACATCAGATGAACATCACTGGCACTTTAAAGGGTAGATTGCATATAGATTTTGTAATGCACATAGAAACGGGTTGGGATTAGATTGTGATTCTTCCTGTATTCTGCACAGATCAGGAAGTAAACGTGGTCTTGTAACATTCTAAGAGACAGTGACAACTTCTGGTTCTGCTGCTCATCTTCCCCATCTCCTGACTTGAAATACTGACATTCTCTCACATGATACAGATGGACACACCCTAATGTCAGATAACATGATGAAAAGATTTCTTAATGGTTGTGCTGTTAGGCTAGTACACAGAGTTGCATCAGAAAACCGGAAATACTGTGAAGTAAGTACAAGAAAACTTAATTTAATAAGTAGAAAAATAAAGAGCAAAGAGTATATTTTGATTGTGTAGTGTGAGGGATTGCTTATTTGTTTGTTTCCTATCCATTCTGCATTGTCACTACTATTTATGATCTCCCTTCAAGCTTCCCAGAGGAGACTGGCTTATTGCAATTGGCTATGAGAGCTACATATTTTCTTTTTCCTGCCCCTCATAAACAACAGAAAGACTCCTGTTATTCTCAGATAGAGAGCTCCAATAGCAAAGGATATATGTTAAGATGAAATATTGATTATTTATAAAATTCTTACAAGTATAGCAATGGTACTTGTGGAGAATGCAAGATGAGTTGATGTTTCTAGTGTGCCACTGGAAGCTTAGAGCTAATTTTTTTTGAATATTTATTTTATTTATTTATACCCTTTTGTTGCCCTTGTTGTTTTATTGTTGTAGTTATTATTGTTGTTGTCGTTGTTGGATAGGACAGAGAGAAATGGAGAGAGGAGGGGAAGACAGAGAGGAGGAGAGAAAGATAGACACCTGCAGACCTGCTTCACCACCTGTGAAGCGACTCCCCTGCAGGTGGGGAGCCGGGGTTCGAACCGGGATCCTTATGCTGGTCCTTGCGCTTTGCGCCACCTGCGCTTAACCCGCTGCACTACAGCCCGACTCCCCCAAGAGCTAAATTTAACAAAGTGATTTCATTCAATTCCTGTTCACTTATGAGAGGGCGTAAAGCCCAGACACAAGCTCACAGGTGAGGGTCTGGCACATGGTTGGTTGACCATGTGCTTTCCCAAGTGACTATTTTATTTAGTCTTCTAAGTGTCACCCAGGAAACCTGGCCTATCAAACCTTGGTCATTTTATGCTACTCTCACTATTCAAGTTTTCTCATTCCCTTTGATTAGGTTACAACATGTCCTTTACTTTGAATAATGAACTAGTTTTTTTTTTTTTTAAACTGAAGTATCTCTAGTAAAATAAATGTCATTCCTTATAGTATTCACTGGTCTTTGGTTAGCTGGAATTTCACTGTGAATTAGAATGGCATGTAATATTTTCACATTACAGAATTTTTTTTTTAGAACTTGGGAGATAGCATAATGGTTATTCAAAAGACTTTCATGACTGAGGCTCCAAAGCACCTGGTTCAATTCTTGGCACTACCATGAAGCATAAATGAACAATGTTGTGACAAAATTCTTTAAATAAATACATTTAATTAGTTCTAGATAACTTTTAAGGTAACATTGGCTTAAGAAATATGCTTTAGAGATACAGGTGCCTACTCTATACCTATCAACAAAGTATCACTATCCCTTCACCACAGTCCTTTAGACCCCCTTTCCTCCTTTACTCCCTTTCTTCCCACCTTACTGAAAAGCTCAAACCTGCAGTCAGAATCCAAGGGTGTATGTTGATTTGCTTTTGTCTTTCCTTGCTTTGCTTCTTTATTCCCTACACAGAGGAAAAGCAATCATCTGGTATTTGTCATTCTCTCTCTGGTTTAAAAGACAAAATCTTTGTTCCAGTGATATATTTACCCAACTACTTTTAAATTGTGATGATGATGACGATAATATTTATAAACAGTGTACAGATGTAGAACATGAACTCTCCATTCAGACAGTCTGGGTTCACACAAACCTTATATACCTCTGGTAAATACTGAGCCTTACTTTCCATAACTATATGTTGAGGTTAATAATTGTACCCATATTATAGAATTGTTTGAGGATTAAATGATTTAATACTTGCTAAATACCTAGAAAAGTGCATGGCTACAAGTAAGCATTTCGTAATTGTGTGTGTGTGTGCGTGTGTGTGTGTGTGTGTGTGTGTGCTTGTACATGTGTAGTGCAGTGTTGACCACTGAGTATCATCTAAACAATTTAGTACTTTATTTTTATTTGCATGTAAGGAAACTGAGACTCAGAGAGTATGAGTCTTTTTTTAAGTTTCTTTATTAGGGGATTAATGTTTTACAGTCGACAGTAAATACAGTAGTTTGTAATGCATAAGATTCCCCAGTTTTATACATAACTATTCAACCCCCACTAGGTCCTCTGCCATCATGTTCCAGGACCTGAACCCTCCTCACCCGAGTCTTTTACTTTGGTGCAATACACAAGCTCCAGTCCAAATTCTGCTTAGTGTTTTCTCTTCTGATTTTGTTTTTCGACTTCTGCCTGTGAGATCATCCCATATTCAACCTCATGTTTCTGACTTATCTCACTTAACATGATTCCTTCAAGCTCCATCCAAGACTGGCTGAAAACAGTGAAATCACCATTTTTACTAGCTGAGTAGCATCCCATTGTACATATAGACCACAACTTGCTCAGCCACTCATCTGTTGTTGGACACCTGGGTTGCTTCCAGGTTTTGGCTATTACAAATTGTACTTCTATGAACGTAGGTATACACAGATCTTTTTGGATGGGTATGTTTGGTTCCTAAGGATATATCACCAGAGAATATACGAGTCTTAATGAGGCTTTATGTTTATTCTTCCCATTATCACATATGTAAAGGGTACATACTATGTTTCTGTTCAGTGTTAAGGTGGGTTTTTTTTTTTTTTTTTAGTGATTACTATGATTAGATGTTTTCTAAAATTAAACAGTAAGTAGAAGAGCTTGTACTTGAACCTTGTCCTTTCGATGTGTTTACTGCATGTATATGTTGCTATTGGAAGAAAAATTAAAGGTACAGGGATCAAGGTATAAAATATTATTTGGTTACTTCTTAACCTGTTCACTGCAAAGCATGTTTTAAAAGCCACTCATCCTAGGGCCTGCAAGACAAGTCTCCTGGGAAGTGCCTGCCAATGACATTTTTCCCTCTCTCACTCTTTCTCTTTCTATCTGAAAAACTCAACCTGGAATGATGAGGCCATGGCAATGATACAATAAGTTTTTTTTAAGGGTTTAGAATTGTTGTCAGCCTCAGTTCCACCAACCTAAATTATCCTAAGACTTGCAAAAGAAACTAAATTGTTCTTTGGTTTTTATGTTCATGTATTGGGTCATATATATGAAATTTTGCCAAGAGAAACATACTGAATACAAATCATTTTAATGGTAAATTACTCCTATAATCTTTAATGACAACCACAGTTAATGGGACTTGTTTCACTTTGTGACTCTGCACTTTAAAACTGGAGGCAATAAAGATGCTACATCAACTGTTTATAGTTGTGAAGCCAAGTACATTTTAATAGAACCAACATTTGAAAGAATTCTACTCCCAAATTGTATGCAGGAGAGGTAAATTGTTAAGAAAATGTTTTTCTGAGAGCAGAAATATTAAGTGGCTGTATGGAGTGCATGCTAATTTATAAAGGCAGCTCTTGTTTTTACTATCACATACTTGCTAGTATTTCTCTTGATATTCTTGAACATAGAACTTCCAAGTGATTTTACAGTAACAGTAATTCTTTTCCTTTTATCGTGCTCTTTTCCAAACATTCTTAGAAGAAGGAATACACATGTGAAACAATAAGTAAAAAACATTGCATAGCTTATGAGGAATCTATTATTGGAACATAAGTAACCCTCAAAAAGATAACGATTTATACCTAGAAAGAATTTAATCCAACTTGAGTAGGTATTAATCCACAGTAGTTATTCCTATCATATCTGAGAGGTTTTTTCATTTTACCATTTTAAAAAAAAATTTTCATTAGGGAAATAATGATTTACAAGCTAATTGGAGTCACATGGATACAATTAAAATTTTTATTAGTGATTTAATATTGATTAGATATTAATCTACACTTTTCCCACCACCAATGTTATCTGTCCTTATTACTCCATTGGAAACTATGTTAATTCTCCCAAGTTCACAGATATGGGTTGACTATTACTTCTATAACTTTCTATCTATGTTTATATATATTTGCCCATTTTTTTTAATTTAAGAAAGGATAAATTAACAAAACCATAGGGTAGGAGGGGTACAACTCCACACAATTCCCACCACCCAATCTCCATATCCCACCCCCTCCCCTGATAGCTTTCCCAATCTCCATCCCTCTGGGAGCATGGACCCAGGGTCATTGTGGGTTGCAGAAGGTGGAAGGTCTGGCTTCTGTAATTGCTTCCCCACTGAACATGGGCGTTGATTGGTTAGTCCATACTCCCAGTCTGCCTCTCTCTTTCCCTAGTAGGGTGGGTCTCTGGGGAAACAGAGCTCCAGGACACATTGGTGGGGTTCTTCAGTCCAGGGAAGCCTGGCCGGCATCCTGATGGCATCTGGAACCTGGTGGCTGAAAAGAGAGTTAACATACAAAGCCAAACAAATTGTTGAGCAATCATGGACCCAAAGCTTGGAATAGTGGAGAGGAAATGTTAGGGGGGTACTCACTGCAAACTCTAGTGTACTTCTGCTTTCAGGCATATATTTTGCAGTAGTTTATGGATACGTGTGAACATATGCTCTCTCACACAGACTGGTGTATATCTAGGTTTTGGGACTTTGTTAGAAAGTGAACCACCTGGGATGGAATTTGAGTATACTATGAAAGGAAAGGTCTCACCCGAGTAATGAAGCTGAAGGGTTGTCATTCCACAAGTGAAGTCTCTGGACACAGTGTGAAGTGAAGCATGTTGAGGTGGCAATCACTGCGTTGATTAGGTTGCGATTGGCAAATGCAATATTATTTGATATGAATTGGGAGAGGCATACGGGAAAGTGGGCCCTATCCAAGGGTTCCAGGACTGGGGGGACGTAGAGGCTCTATAGTGGAGATGTGAGGTTCCTGCTGTCTTAGGGTTCCAAAAGACAATGGATAGTTAATGTTACCATCACATTATTTGGTAATTGGGTTAACTTTGAAAAGTCCTTTTGTTAGGGTTTGCTGTACAGTACCCAGTATCTTGTATATAGCTGTGCTAGTGGTTGCTTCTGATCTACTTGGTCTAGGCTTTTAAGAGAGTCCGCATATCAAATACACAGCCTATATATTAAAAAGACTCAGTCTGTGTTTTAAAAAACTTCGATACATACAATTAATTTTCCCCGTCTCATATTAACTAGTGATTTATATAACTACATTTTACTAGGAGTGTACATAAACACCATTCCCACCACCGAAAGACTGTGATCCATCCCTCCCACCCACTCCCACCCCCCACTGGCCCAGGAAGATGCATGTCTACCCCTCACCACAGGGTTTTTACTTTGGTGCCCTACTTACAATTTGGTCAGGTCCTGCTTTTAGTTTCCCTTTCAGGTCTTCTTACTCAACTTATGTTGATGAGTGGGATCATCCCATACTCATCTTTATCTTTCTGACTTAGTTCACTTAACATAATTCCTTCTAGCTCTGTCCAAGATGGGTCAGAGAAGGTGGGTTCATTGTTCTTGATAGCTGCATAGTATTCCATTGTGTATATATACCACAGCTTTCTCAGCCACTCATCTGGTGTTGGGCACCTGGGTTGCTTCCAGGTTTTAGCTATTATGAATTGTGCTGCTATGAACATAGGAGTACACACCTCTTTTTGGTTGGAGGTTATGGAGTTCTTGGGGTATAATGCCAGGAGAGGAATTACTGGATCATATGGAAGGTCCATGCCTTGTGAGAGTTTTCCAGACTGCTCTCCACAGAGGCTGTACCAATTTACATTCCCTCCAGCAATGCAAAAGGGTTCCTCTGTCCCCACAGCCTCTCCAGCATTTGTTGATGCTGTCCTTTTTGATGATGCCATTCTTACAGGAGTGAGGTGTATCTTAATGTTGTCTTAATTTGCATTTCTCTGACAATCAGTGACCTAGAGCAGTTTTTCGTATGTTTGTTAGCCTTTTGGATCTCCTCTGAGGTGAATGTTTTGTTCACATCCTCTGCCTATTTTTGGATGGTGTCATTTGCCTTTTTGGTGCTAAGTTTGCTGAGCTCTTTATATATTTTGGTGATGAGTTTCTTGTCTGATGTATGGCATGTGAAGATCTCCCATTCTGTGAGGGATCTCTTTGTTTGTTTAATAGTTTCTTTGGCTGTGCAGAAGCTTTTCAATTTGATGTAGTCCCATTGGTTTGTTTCTGCTTTGGTCTTCCTTGCAATTGGGTTTGATTCATCAAAGATGTCCTTGAGGTGTAGGTGGGAAAGTGTTTTACCAATGTTTTCCTCTAAGTATTTGATTGTTTCTGGTCTGACATCCAGGTCTTTGATCCATTTGGAGTTGATTTTTGTTTCTGGTGAGGTAAAGTGGTTCAATTTCATTCTTGTGCATCTTACAACCCAGTTTTCCCAGCACCATTTATTGAAGAGAGCCTCCATCTTCCATTTAATTCTTTGGGCCCCCTTATCAAATATTAGATGTCCATAGGTGTGAGGATTTATTTCTGGGCTGTCAATTCTGTTCCACTGGTCTGTGTGCCTATTTTTATTCCAGTACCATGCTGTTTTGATGATGATGGCTTTATAATATAGTTTAGGTCTGGGAGTGTGATGCCTCCATTTCTGTTTCTTTTCCTCAAGATGGTTTTGGCAATTCTAGGTGTTTTCAGGTTCCAGATAAATGATTGTAGTGTTTGTTCTATTCTCTTAAAGAAGCTTGGTGGAACTTTGATGGGTATTGCATTAAATTTGTATATGGCTCTGGGGAAAATATTCATTTTGATGATATTTATTCTTCCAATCCATGAGCATGGGATATCTTTCCATTTCTTGGTATCAGTTTCTATCTCCTTGAGTAGCGACTCATAGTTTTCAGTATACAAGTCTTTCACTTCTTTGGTCAACTTTATTCCTAGGTATTTGATTGATTTTGCTGAAACAGTAAATGGGAGTGATTGCTGGATGTCTTCTTCTTCAGATTTAGTGTTTGCATAAAGAAATGCCACTGATTTTTGTACATTGATTTTGTAGCCTGATACCTTGCTATATTGCCTAATAACTTCCAGTAGTTTTCTGCTGGATTTTTTAGGTCTTTCTATGTATACTATCATATCATCAGCAAATAGTGAGAGCTTGACTTCTTCCCTTCCAATCTGTATTCCTTTGATTTCTTTCTCTTTTTTGATTGCTATGGCAAGAACTTCCAATACTATGTTGAAGAGTAACAGTGACAGTGGACAGACCTGTCTAGTCCCTGATCTGAGCGGGAATGCTTTCAGCTTCTGTCCATTGAGTATGATGTTGGCTGTAGGTTTGCTATATATAGACTCCACTGTCTTGAGTAAATTCCCATCTATTCCCATTTTTTGTAGAGTTTTGAGCATGAATGGGTGTTGGATTTTGTCAAAGGCTTTCTCTGCATCTTTTGAGATAATCATGTGGTTTTTGGCTTTGCTTTTATTGATGTGGTGAATGACATTGATTGACTTATGGATGTTGAACCAGCCTTGCATTCCTGGGATGAATCCCACATGGTCATGATGAACAATCTTTTTGATATGCTGCTGTATCCGGTTGGCCAAGATCTTGTTTAATATTTTGGCATCTATGTTCAACAGAGATATTGGTCTGTAGTTTTCCTTTTTTGTTCTGTCCCTATCAGCTTTTGGTATCAGGGTGATGTTGGCTTCATAGAAGGTGCAAGGGAGTATTCCTGTTTCTTCAATCTTATGGAAAAGCTTAAGAAGTATGGGTACTGTTTCCTGAAGGTTTTGTAGAATTCGTTTGTGAAGCCGTCTGGTCCAGGGCTTTTGTTGTTGGGGAGATTCTTAATAACGGTTTCATTTTCTTTGTCTGTGATTGGTGCATTTAGATTTTGTAGTTCTTCTTGGTTCAGTTTTGGAAGGGCAGATGCTTCTAGGAATTGTTCCATTTCTTCAAGATTCTCTAGCTTGGTGGCGTATAGTTCTTCATAGAAGTTTTGCATGATTCTCTGGATTTCTGTGGTGTCAGTTGTGATATCTCCTCCATCTATTACAATTCTATTAATTTGAGTCTTCTCTCTTTTTTGTTTGGTGAGTCTGGCTAGGGGTTTGTCAATTTTGTTTAATCTTTCAAAGAACCAACATTTGGCTTCATTGATCTTTTGTATGGTTCTTTTGTTTTCGATGTTGTTTTATTTCTGCACTAACTTTCATGATTTCTGTCCTTCTGGTTGCTTTAGGGTTCCTTTGTTCCTCTTCCTCTAAGTCCTTGAGGTGTGCAGTAAGGTCGTTCATTTGAGCTTCTTCTTGGTGTTTAATATGTGATTGTACGGCTATAAGTTTCCCTCTCTGTACTGCTTTAGCTGTGTCCCAAATATTTTGATAGCTTGTGTCTTCATTTTCATTTGTTTCCAGGAACATTTGGATTTCCTGCTTGAGTGAATCTCTGACCCAGTAGTTCTTTAGGAGTATGTTATTTAGTTTCCAAATTCTGTGACTTTTAATAGTTTTCTGTTTGTTATTTTTGTTAGTTTTATTCCACTGTGATCTGAGAAGATACTTGGGATGATTTCGATGCTCTTGAATTTATTGATGCTATCTTTGTGGCCTAACATGTGGTCTATCCTTGAGTATGTTTTATGTGGGTTTGAAAAGAAGGTGTATTCCAGTTTTTTGGGGTGAAGGACTATGAAAATGTCCAAGAGGTCTAGTCTGTCAACGTCTACATTCAATTCTCTTGTATCTTTGTTGGTTCTCTGTTTTGTTGATCTGTCTAAGTGTGAGAGTGGGGTATTGACGTCTCCCACTATTATTGTATTACTATTGATGTATTTTTGAAATTCTTTCAGTAAGTGCTTGACGTATTTAGATGGTCCATCATTGGGTGCATAGATGTTAATAATTGTTAAGTCTTCTTGGCTGATTGATCCTCTAATAATTATGTAATTTCCTTACCTATCTTTCATTACTTTATTTAATTTAAAATCTATTGTGTCTGAGATGAGAATGGCTTTTCCTGCCCTTTTATGTGTTCCGTTAGCCTGTATGATAGTTTTCCATCCTTTTACTCTAAGTCTGTGTTTATCTTGTTGTGACAGATGGGATTCTTGCAAGCGGCATATGGTTGGGTTATGTTTTCTGATCCATCCCCCCACTCTGTGCCTTTTGATGGGTGAGTTTAAGCCATTGACATTTATTGATATTATCTATTTAATGTATTGTAGTGCCATTGTTCAAAAAATTTTTTTTTTGTTTTCTCTGATATATTGCAAGTATTATAGTGATGTTCTTGTTTATAAGAGGTCTTTTAGAACCTCTTTCAGGGCAGGCTTGGTGATGGTTGCCTCCTTTAATGTTGTTTGTCTAAGAAGGTTTTGATCCCTCCATCTAGTCTGAATGAAAGTCTAGCAGGATATATTATCCTTGGTTGAAACCCTTTTTCATTCAGGGCTCGATAGATATCTTGCCATTCTCTTCTGGCTTTTAGAGTTTGAGTGGAGAAGTCTGCAGATAATCTTATGGGTTTTCCCCTGTATGTGACTTTTTGTTTCTCTCTTATAGCCTTTAGGATCCTTTCTTTATCCTTACTCCTTCTCATTGTGACTATGATGTGTCTTGGTGTCTTCAGGTCTGTGTTGATTCTGTTTGGAACTCTCTGGGCCTCTTGAATCTTGATGTCCTTTCTGTTATTCAGGTCTGGGAAGTTTTCTTCTATTATTTCCTCTAGAATGTTTCCTTTCCCTTCCTCTCTTTCTTCCTCTGGCAGGCCAATTATATGAATGTTACTTCTTTTGAGATCAACCCATATGTCTCTGTTGTTGTTTTCAGTGTCTCTCAATGTCTTTTTGAGCTCTTTCACCTCTTTCTTAGTTTTCTCTAACTCGTCCTCTGTCTGACTTATTCTGTTTTCTGCTTCTGTTTTTCTGCTTTCCCTTTCCTCAGCTTCTTTCTTCATTACAGCTATTTCAGTTCTCTAATTTCCTCAAGATAACCAGTATTTTCCTTGGGAGTCTCAACTATTGTTTCCCTAATACTGCCATTCCTTTCCTCCAATGTTGTTTTCATTTCTGTGATTAATAAGTTTATTATTGCTTGCATAATTTTCTTATCTATGGTTACTTCTGGCTGATTTGTAGTTTCTTCTGGGCTCTTGTCTTCATTTATTGGAGTAGCAGTTTTATTTGTTTTTGATCTACCCATTTTTTTGATTTATGTGTTTCTTTTTTTATGCTCTGTTGTTCCTCAGTTGTTGTGTCTTGAGTACAAGCAACACTGTACTAAATACCTTTATGACAATTGCACTCACCAACCTCAGCAATTACAATAGTAACTGAAGCAAGTATTGAAGCAGTTTAATCACTACCAGTTAGCCAAACAATGTCTCCAGTCTGTAAAAAAATAGCAACCAAGTCCAAGTGAAGAAGAAAGAGAAAGGAAAGAAGGGATAGCAAGAATAGACAGTTATGCAAATCTACTATCCACTGTATATTCTAGGAGTAACAAGAGGAGAAAGGGAAGTAGAGCAGAGATACACACATAGAGAGCCCACTCTGAGTCAGATTTTTTCTCCAAAATAATTCAAAAATTCAGAAAGGCAAAGAAGAAGGAAGGAACAAGTGTATGACAAGAAAAAAAAAAGAGAAACAAGAGAGAGAAAAGAGAATAGATAAGAAACAGAGCTGTAATTAAAGAGCAGTGAAAGGAAAGTTTTTTTAATTGTTTATTTTTTATTTTATTTTATTTTATTTTTAATTAGCTAGGTGGAGGAAGAAGGGGAGAGTCTGTAGAGGAGGTAGGAGTATGAGACAAGTTCCTCTCATAACAGATAAGATGCCCACTACCCTAGCATTGAAAGATATCCTAAGAGTTAATTCTGATCAACTTAAAGGGGTGGGGGGAAGATATATGCCTTTATATAATATTAATAATAAAATAGAGCAGGGTAAAAAACCCTGTCCCTGATTACCTCAAGCAAAGGCAGCTGATTGTTAAGAAAGAAAAAAAAAACCAAAAAACTCAGGACTAGACAAGTATAGCAGGAATAGACAGTATGCAAATCTACTATCCATTGTATATTATAGGGGTAGCTAAAGGTGGAAGGGAAGTTGAGCAGAGATACTCACAGAGAGAGTCCACTCTGAGTCAGATTTCTTCCCCAAAATAATTCCCAAACGTGTATCAGTGAATTCAGAAAGCTGTAGGATTAAGGAAGAAAGGATGACAAGAATTAGAAAAAGAAAAAAAAAAGAAAGAGAGAAAAAAGAAAAAGATAAGAAAAAGAACAGTAATAAAAGAGCGGTGAAAGAAAAGAGGTTTTTATTTATTTATTTATTTATTTATTATTTAATTAGCTATATGTGGCGGGGCGAGGGAGAGGAGCTGCCTGAGCAGAGGCAGCTGGTTGGCTATTTAGAAAGAAAAAAGGCCAGAGGTTTCAGAAGGGAATAGACTTAGAATGAATGATACTCCCTGGTGGGACAGGAATCTTGGTAAAGAAAGAAGCTCAGCAGGGGAGCCTGCTAGGAACTGATCCCCAGGGACTGGTTATGGGGGGGGGGGCAGAGGGAGGAGCTGCACTTTGTGAATAATGATTTAAAAGAAAAAAAATTTTTTTCCCTTTCTTTCTACTCTATTTTTTAACCCAAATTAAGTTATAGTCACCTCCTTGGTGTTACCGCTAGGACCCCTTATTGACTGGCCTACTAAAGGCAGAAAATCCTACTGTTTCCAGCAGATGTGGTCAGAGCTGAAGCCACTAGCAGCTTCTCAGTCCGCCATCTTCCGGGAACCCCGCCCATGTTTCTATGGTCCTGCCTTCCCTTCCTTTCTAAGTCACACCTACTACTTGTGAGTATCCTTCCTTTTTTTTTTTTTTTCTTTTTCCCTTATCTCTCTCCATGTCCTAATGGAATTGGTGTTTAGAGCCCTCTAGTTTTCTTTCCCTAACTGGCTGTAATTTCTTATCCCTCCATGATAGGCATCTACACACTACTCCTTCCATCAACTTGGGTCCTGTGGCACCATTGTGTATTGGATGCCCAGTGCTCACTAAGTCCCTTCCATTCCTCTTCACATGTTTTTCACCTTGCTTCAAGTGATCACATCTGGTGATATCTGCTATTTTTATTTACACAGTAGAGGCTGGAAGTACCAAGACCTTCTTAAAGTGTTCTACTCAAAATCTGATTTCTTATCTAAATGCTCCTAGCTTTCCCTGGGATTTAGCAAGCTATCAAAAATACTTCTTAGTTGGCTGAAAATATGAATGCCATCTAGAGTGACTAAGTCAAGGCACCATTGAGGTTTTCTCTAAAATATTAACTGCTATTTTGCTATCAAAACTCACATAAAGAACCACTGTGTCCTATCACCAGTATCATTCAGCGTCACTAGTCACAAATGCAAGGAATTAGCTTGGAATTAATTCCACCTGTACTATATTTCCATATTGGGAAGTAGCTAGTTTCTTAACCAAAAACAGGTGTCTCCTTTCTCGTTTCTTTTTCCTTAATGAAATAAATGTTACCTCTTCTATTTTTTCAAATCCTTCTTTGGACTTATGACAAATAACCCCAACGAAGCTACTGACAGCTGCCTTTCCATAGAAGTACCAAGTGCTAACAGAATGTGCCACTAGAGCTCCAGATAGCTCCGTTTCCTAATCTCTCCTTCAAATCATAAAAAATAAATCTAATCTAGTTCATTTTCAGCTGTTGTGATCTATTTTTTTTTCTTTTTAGAAAATCCTAATTACAAAGGTTAAAAAAATAATGAAGGGCCCTACCTGCAAGGGGAAAGCTTCATAAGTGGTGAAGTAGAGCTGCAGGTGTCTCTCTGTTTCCCTCTGTTTCTTCTCCCTCCCCTCTCAATTTCTCTCTGTCTCTATCCAATAATAAATAAATAAAACTTAAAAAAAAATAATGAAGGGAACCTGAGTTTGCTGTAAATGTTTAACCAATTTCTCACTAAACCCCGTATTTTCCCATCCTCTGAAACTGGCTGCTTCAGAATGTGGGAAATAGACCTACCACCTTTTCACTCTCCCAAAGCAGCTTCAGTCATCAAGTTCTGTCTATTTGTTTCTCCTATTGCATTTTGAAAATTCTCTTCTCTCCATTGCCTTTGCTTTACTTGTCATCCTCTCTGTTATATCTGTAATAGCTTTTTTAAAAATCATCTTTTCATGCCCCTGATCGAACCCCCTTCAACCCATTATTTTTACTAATGTGAATGACTTTTCTGATACCTATCTGTACGTGGCGTTTCCACACTTAATGATTTGATATTACTTTTGGGATGAAATTCAGGCTCTAGGTCTTATCTCCTTAAAACTTTCCTGATCACTGACCTCACTTTTCAGTGCCATCTCTATTCATAAACCTCTTGCCATCACTTACAGCCATGTACTTTACACACCAACCCCTTTCAGTGAACTAAAGGAAACACTGCCGTCATGTTACAAGTGGGGTTCAGAACATAGTCATTTAAAATGCAGGAGCTTGTTTTACAAGGATCATGAAATGACCTGGAGATCCAACTGCTTTATATCTGAATCCAAGTTACTGCATTATCATGGGGTTTTATCGTACTTCAGGCTCCTCAAGGGCTTTCATACATTTATGCCTCTGCATATATTATTCTCTCCTTTCCGTGTTATACTCACAGATAGCTCCAACTTGTCCTTCAAAGCTCATGGAAGGTACCCTTTCTTTAACTAACCCCTACCTGTCCATACTACCTTTAACCGCCAAAGTGTGTCAGGAGTCTAAATCTCATACTTTAATAGCATATCTAGTACATGACCCTGTCATAGAACAAGCACCTTGCCAATTGCAAGGTGCTTGTTGCACTTTTTAGACATGTGCTCATTTGCATTATTTTGTTTTCCTAAGGCCCTCACATCAAATACACATGTTCATGTATGTACCTCCACTTGAAGTGGTTGTAAACTCATCTTTAGAGTAACAACTTTACTTTTCATACCAGCCTTTGCTCTGAATATCCACCACCTGCGGTAATCACAAAGAACAGATTTATTATCTAAATGGAAGTTAAAGATATATCTATTTCCAGTAACAAATAAGTATTAGTGTTACTTAGTGTTTTTCAGTATGTTAAGAATACCCTAAGTAAAATCTGTCATTCATAATCACTAGGTTCTTTTTGTACTATTATTATTCTTGCATAGCTTGACATCATGAGTTCTGTGGGTTTCCTCCCCTTCAGCTTTGCTGGAAGTATTGGTAGTTATGATGAAAAATAACCTCGCAGTTTGCTACTCATAAAAATATTCATTAGCAGCTGTGTACACACATGCACACACACACATCATGCAAGCCTATTTGTGAGGCTTGGTGAAGTCTTACTTTTCTGTCCTTGAAAGAACCCTAAGAAAGCACTTTCTGGGGGCCGGGTGGTAATACAATAAGTTAAGTGCACATGACGCACAGCGCATGGACAGGCATAAGGATCCTGGTTCAAGCCCTGGCTCCTCACCTGCGTTGGGTTTGCTTCACAGACGGTAAAGCAGGTCTTGCAGGTATCTATCTTTTTTTCCCCCTCCTTGTCTTCCCTTCCTCTCTGGATCACTCCCTGTCCTATCTAACAACAACAACAAGGGCAAGAGGGCAACAAAATTGGAAAAAAAAAAAAAGTCCTCCAGGAGCAGGCACTGAGCACCAGTGATAACTAACTCTGGAGGCAAGAAAGAAAGAAAGAAAGAAAGAAAGAAAGAAAGAAAGAAAGAAAGAGAGAGAGAGAGAGAGAGAGGAAGGAAGGAAGGAAGGAAGGAAGGAAGGAAGGAAGGAAGGAAGAAAGAGATAAAGAAAGAGAGAAAGAAAGCACTTTCTTTGGAGATGCATTCATTTCAGGCATGTGTAGCAATATATTTAGTAGCAGTGGGCACTAAATCAACTAGTCAGTGCTAGAGGTCCAGAATCAACTAGTCAGTGCTAGAGTACAGGATGTAGTACCCTTAGAACATTCACTGACTCAAAAGAGTCAGAATCATAGGTAAGCTGATTTCTACACCTTGTTCATGCCAAAGGGGAGGAACCTTTACAATATTTCTAAGCAACATTAACTTGAAATAGCAGTCATTTTGCTACTCTGTCACACCCTATGTTACCTAACACATCTGAGAACTGACAAAAGTAAAACTGGGAGAAGTATCGCCTTTGCAAAGGGCTATTCTGGCTCAGATCTTTCTAGATCTCTTATGTAGCTGTTGCTGGATTGTGAATTCCTGATTTAGGGAGTTCAAAAGTCAACTGAAAACTTCTGGATTTTAGATTAGAATTAATTTTAAAGTTAGTGGATTAGAGAAATGAGCATACACCTTATTGTACCCTGATGTGTTTTAAGTAAAATTTAGGCTACATCTTGTCAATTAATTGGTGGACCCATTGGCCAGTCCCTGTGGTTTTTGTCAGCCTCACTCCTAAGGACACAATAAGAGTTGTTGACAGCAACAGATTCTTTTTTTAAAATTTTTAAATTATATTTATTTATTTTCTCTTTTGTTGACCTTGTTTTCTTTTTATTGTTGTTGTTAATGTCATTGTTGGATAGGACAGAGAGAAATGGAGAGAGGAGGGGAAGACGGGGGAGAGAAAGATAGACACCTGCAGACCTGCTTCACCGCCTGTGAAGCAACTCCCCTGCAGGTGGGGAGCCGGGGGCTCGAACTGGGATTCTTACTCGGGTCCTTGTGCTTTGCACCACATGTGCTTAACCACTGTGCTACTGCCCGACTGCCTGAAGCAACAGATTCTTACTGGCAGAATTGGTTAGTTGACAGATAGTCTCCGGCTACAGCTTAAACTATTCCCTTCCTTTCTTTACCATCTTCAGTCTTCAGTTGTGATGGCTCTTCCATGGCCTGTCTTGAATCCAGTAATTCTGTCTTCTTCCACCACCATTATTCCCTAGTATTATTTTCATTATAATTGTATCAAGGTCTTTTTCACTTTATATTTGGGAGTGTGGTGAATACATAAAGTTGCTTGATTCTCCAAATGCCAGTACATGTAATTTCCTTGTGGAAACAGATGGATACTTTGTTGAGCATTTCCTCCCTTCCTTATCTTTTTTTTCTCTCTCATCTTTGTGGCAGTAAATTTAATGCCAGCAACTCTAGTGCCAGCACAGTTACTAAAATATGGAAAGTGCTAAATTGTTTGTGGAATGAATAAGTGAATCCAAGCTAAAGAAGAGAGAACCTTATCTCTATAGACATAATGCTAAAATGAAGAGACAGAAATTTTACATAAGAAGGTGATTTGATTTAGTAGTTGATTAAGTAAACTCCACTGTAAAATGTGTGTATGGGCGAATTAACATTTACTGTGTTCAGTACTGTGGTAAATCTTTTATATCCAACTTCTATTTTGGTCTTCACACTATCACTTAGAAGTAGATGCTGCTAATACCATTTTCTCCCCCCCCCCCAAAGGAGAAGGTGAAGTGAAATCACTTGGCTAAAACAATGGGAGAACTGGAGACAAGCTTTGAGTTTAGGTCTTGGCTAACAGCTTGCAAATTACAAATCCTCATTATAGCCTGTTGTCAAAAGATAATTTGAAATCTCGATCTGGTTCATTTAATTTCAATTAATATTTACAACAGTGAAAGTCTAGTACATCTAAAGTATGGTGAACTCGTTTTAACAGGGATATATAGTTATCATGCGAGCATCCACAGAGGTACCACTCGAGCTCCTACTCTAATCATATTGTGAGAAGTCTATACATGGCATAATACATATGTAAAAACTTGCCAGTAAGGCCAGTTGACCTTCATGGAGAGTTGTAACTTTCAATCGGTTTCTGGGATCAAATGAGCCCATTGATCTTTATGCAGTTTGAATAATGGTTATGAGAAGCTTCTGGCCAAGCTCCCTCATTTGACGGTTAAAGAATTCAATTCAGTCTCAGTAGTTGAAAAGCTTTAATCTTATAGCTACTTCAGATCAACAGAGGACTGTCCTTGACCTTAGCATTTGTAGTTTCTGTTCCAATTTTCCATCTCTGCTTTTAAAGAATTGCATGAAGGCAAGTGTGCAGCTATTTTGTTTAATTTGGATAATAAGATAATTAACTGTTGTGTCTCAGATTGACATTTGATATATAAAGGGTCAGTTTTTTTTTTTTGGTCTCTAAAGTAATTCTTCCCATAAGCACAAGCTGTGAGTCAATATGAATTATTTATTTATACTGAATATGCAAATTGAAGCTATTCTTTATAAGAAAGACAAAAGGTCAAATACACCTATACCTATAGTGGTAAACATGTAAATTGTAAGGAGCTAGTCGTACCAAAATTATCTTCATTCTGGAGTGGTGGTTTAAAGGGAAAATGTGCATATCAATTACAGTGATGCCTCTGTCATTGGAATGAATACTCAAGATAACGTCACTTGAAATATTATGTAAGTCACTCTGTGCCTTGGTAGACTTTCATGAACTATGTTATCATCTTACTGCCCCCAGGAGAGCACTAGAGTTGTGAAATATGTCTTATTAGTCTACTATAGAGACATTATGAAAAGAAATATTATACTTATACAAAAAACAACTATACATGGTTATTTCCCCCCTGTTTTTGTAGATCATGTTTTGTCCAGTATAAAGAAACACTGACATACAATCTCTCATAATCACCAAAGGCAATGAATGATTTCAAACCATGAGACAACCCTATCCTTTGTCTTTAGTCCTGATGTTGTATCCCCACACTCTCTCTGACAAGTCTGTACTGAATCCTGATGTCCAGCCTTCTCTGAAATATTACGTAGGGACAGCCTTGTGCTCAGAACAGAGCCAACCTCCTTTCTCTAACTTTCACATTTTCACGATTCATTGCCATAAATGTGTGCTATGTAACTTACATCGTAGTGACTAACAGACAGTAATCCCTGGGGATGTGTCGGATATCCAATGTCTTATACACCTCAGGGAACATAATCTATTAATCTATCTTAAGCATACATTATCCCTAGAAAATCATTACTATGTGGAAATACCACATGACCAACTTAGGAAAGACAAGGTATGCATGAAAGACAGGAGTTGGACCTCCAAACTTCCATCGGCTTTCAGATCACACAATGTTAACCAAATAATATGGTAGAAAGAGTATGGATTTTGAAATCACATTTCTGTATTTAAAGTTCCAATTTTGTTTACTTACAAATGTCACTGAGCTTTTATTACCTAATCCATAAAAGAGGAAATGATATTTACCTCCTATGGCTATGTGAATGAGACTCAAATGTGATGTTATTTGTCAAATTATTTTAAAACTAAAGAGCATAAAACATGGTGTAGATACATATAGTGATATCTGTGATCACTAAAGTAACTAAGAAAGATACTATGCTGAGACTCTAGCTCCAAGTAGCTAGAACCAATTACACACATTCCAATAATAATAGCAAGAGGACCAGGAATTAGCAAGGGGCTTGTATGTGGAATCACAGACCTACGTATTAATGCAACACTGACTCTTCTTTCTCCTGAAGTCCAGACTTGAGACCATCAGCCTGAAATTAATGAGGAGAAGGAAGACAAGTACTTTAACAGGAATATCATTATCCCTAAGCTTATGTGCCTGTGAACTCACTGGCAGAGTTATGTCTTATCACAAAATAGAAACAAAATGATTCATTTTAATAAGTGGGATATACTCTCCTACATGGGGAATTAGTAGAGGGTAGGAGCGGGCAGAAATCCTACTTAATGCTGAGTTTTGGACTTCACCCTGAAGTTGGTGAACTGCTCAGAAAACTGATCACTCAAATATCAGGAAGAGCTGAACTATTTCAGTGTAATTTATAGATATATACAACTTCATAATGGAATCACATTTTATTTTGATGTCTGCGCAACTTGAGTAACATTCTTAAGACAATTCTAGTAATAGAATAACAAACAATTATTCAGTGCCTTCTAAATATTAGTTTAATGTTAGAAAGTTCAAGGTTTTCTACTGATTACATTGGAGAACAAAATTCTTTTCTTCCTGATTGCCCTTTCTGTTCCATGATTCAACATGTACTCTTGCATGTTCCTAAAGCATGTATATTGTGTATATGTGTAAATAAGTATATTTCAATATCATGTAGTACATGATGCAGTATGTACCCATATATATGTGTGCTTTTTGAATTATTCTTAATTATAAAGTAGTGTGTGTCAAAGTATCACACTTTAATAATTCTGATAGGGCCATAATAATTTAGTAACCTTTGTTTGGGGCCTGTAGCTGAATCTAAATTCCTCCTTTCAAGTTTATTATTGTCAAAAAGTAAAAGCAGGGAGTCGGGCGGTAGCGCTGCGGGTTAAGCGCACATGGTGCAAAGCCCAAGAACCAGCATAAGGATACCGGTTCCAGCCCCCAGCTCCCCACCTGCAGGGGAGTCACTTTACAAGTGGTGAAGCCAGTCTGCAGGTTTCTATCTTTCCTCCTCTCTGTCTTCCCCTCCTGTCCTCTCTGTCCTATCTAACAATGACGACATCAATAACAACAATAATAACTACAACAACAATAAACAAAAAACAAGGGCAAAAAAGGGAAAATAAGTAAATAAATATAAAAAATTTAAAAAAGTAAAACCAAGTAGACAAAGATAATAAATTAAAGTGAAATTTAACTGGATTTTCTAAATGTAATATAGTGGAAAGGTAATTGGTATCCTGTTCATGGCCCAGAATTAGTGCTATAAACTATTCTATTAGAGTAGGAATTACAAATTAATTATTGAATCTAGTAGTTATCATCTTTAGTAACTAATTCTACATTCTTTCCCAGCTTATTGGAAGGAAAGGAAAGAGAAGCTTAATTTAGAATTTATTAGAAATGTTACCTGATAATTCTAGCACTCTCAGAAACCCCAGATTACTGCAGTGCTGAGAAACCAAACTGCTGAGTGAAATATGCTGGTGAAGATACTATCTCGACTTCCTAACAGAGCAACCTGGGGAAAGGGAGGGTTGGTTAGTATTATGGCACCTGATTGGTTTGGCTTTGGCATATTCAGTGCTAAAATGCTTTTGTTTTCAAATCTGTAATTTTTTCTCTTATGTAGCCTATGGCAATTGTTTCTTAGACTTGTTGATACATATTTTCAGAGTATTTTAAAACTTCATTAGACATAGGTCTTAGTTACTTGGTAAATACTTGTAGCCTCTGCCAGTTTTGTCAGTCCTTAAGGACAGTATCCACTACATTATTTTTTTTAATGATACTAGAAATTATTGATAATAAGCCTAATTTTTTCATAAGCATTAGGAAAAATGATATGGTACTAAACAGGTCTTTTAAATACACGTTGGACTTTCCTATATACTATATATAAAGAAAGAAAATTTTCACTTAGAATTTTTTTAAATATTTAGAAACACTGTGTTCTGTAAAGAGATGTATATTATCCACTTACCTACTTATTCATTGAATAATTTAGTTCAAACCATATTTTAGTACATTAATACTGTGAGTATATCTGATTTTGATTTCTTTATGACTTTGCATGTTGTGCCCAGTTTCACCAACCTTTCCTTGTGCATTGAAACTTGTATGTTCGACCAAGTATGCCAATGCCCAGTCATTCCCTCATCAGCCTTTTCTTATGTTGAAGGTTATTTGCCTGGAGGTTAAAAATATTTTTTTCCCTGGGCAGACTACCTCACCATGTGTCCTGGAGCTCTGCCTCCCTAGAGCCCTGCCGCACTCAGGAAAGAGACAGGTTGGGAGTATGGATCGACCTGCCAATCAATGCCCATGTTCAACAGGGAAGCAATTACAGAAGCCGGACCTTCTACCTTCTAAACCACATAATGATCTTGGGTCCATTCTCCCAGAGGGATAACAGTGGAGAAGCTATCAAGGGAAGGGTTTGGATACAGAGTTCTGAGGATGGGAATTGTGTGGAAACGTAACCCCCTTAGCCTATAGTCTTGTCAATATTTAATCCATTTTATAAATAAAAATTAACAAAACTTTTTTGTAGAAATTTCACTAAATAACACAAAATTAAAGAGCTGTACAATCTTAATGGAAACAATCATGTGTGCTTATGTCAAATCTTTGCACATTGAATAGCAATAAGAAAAAGGGTCAACTTATTTTGTGGACTTGAGTGATATATAGCAACAGTAACAGTGGCCAGGGAAAGATGAAATTAAACTGGAAGAAATTGATAAAGTTCACGTTGACTTTATTGTTCTCTCAAGTAAAGTGTGCAGTCTGAGAAATCATAGCAGTTTTGATACTGAGCACTGTCAGTTGATCTGAACTTTCAGGTATCATCCATGCTTCATTTCTGTTCTTAATCCCTATTCTCCAGTGTGGGCACAGAAGACTTGATTTTGAATATTTAGTAACTTCTTATAATTTACATGTTATTGTCTCAGAAGTAGAAAGTATTGAGCTTTCTAAGATGTAATATTTCTATTTCATATAGTTAGTGACCTTTTTCTAAAAAGGAAACCCGTGGAGGCTGGACAGTAGCACAGTGGGTTAAGCTTAGTACATGATGCAAAGCGCATAGACCAGTATAAAGATACCGGTTCAAGCCCCACTTCCCCTCCCCACCTGCAGGGGTGGGGGGTGTCGCTGCACAGACTGTTTAGTGGGTCTGCAGGTGTCTTTCTCTCTCCCTCTGTCTTCCCCTCCTCTCTCGATTTCTCTTTTTGACCTATCCAACAACAACAGCAATAAAATCAAGGACAACAAAAATGGGAAAAAATTGCCTCCAGGAGCAATGGATTCATAGTGCAGGCACCCAGCCCCAGCGATAACCCTGGAAGCAAAAAAGAAAAAAAAAAAAAAAAAGCAAACCCACTACTCTCCACAGAAGGACTGCTTTCTTTAAAAGAAAGATTTATGAGAGAGGAGGTCAGGAGTAGGTAGCATAATGGTTATGCAAAAAGACTTTCATGCTTGAGGTTCCAAAGATCCAAGTTCACTCCTCAGCACCACCACCACATTGAACTGCTGATAAGTGTTCTGGTAAAAAAGAGGGGGAGAAGGATAGAGGGAAGGAGAGAGAGAGAGAGAAGAGAAGAGAAGAGAAGAGAAGAGAAGAGAAGAGAAGAGAAGAGAAGAGAAGAGAAGAGAAGAGAGAAGAGGGAGAAAGGATATGGAAGAGAGTGAGAACCAGATTGCTACTGTGGAATATAAGCATACTTTGCAGGGGCTTGAACTATCGATGTTGTGCTTGGGAACTGGACACTCTACCTTATGCCACCTCCTGGACTGCTAGTTGTATGCTTCTTTTACCCTTCCCAAGTGCTAAGCTGGGAAAAGACTTGAGAGATAATAGATACAAAAATTGCACCAGCCTTCTGTTTCTCTCTACATCATTAGGCTAAGAGAATAAAAACATCTGCTTGTCTCAGATGTAGAAGAGGCTGCTACCAAATCTACTAAATTAACATAAAAAGGGATAAGAAGAAAGATGTAAAATATACTATGCTACTAGTTCCCATGCTGACTCATATCCCAGTTTATTTTAACTATTAGATTTATAGGAAGGATTTAACATCCTTGTTGCCTCACAGAAGTCTAACCCTGGAAGAGCAATTCCAAAGTAGGAAAAGAGGGATCATTGTCTGTAATTTATTGTATCAATTAGATGTAATTCTTAGCTATTAATGGTTCAAAATAACAGGAGGTGGTCACTAGGGTCGGCATGCCAGTCCTCTTTCCTTAGCCTCCCTCAGCAAGGGACAGTTGTATTACTCCTGTCCATTACCGGCATTTGCACATTCTATATGTAGAAGTTGTTCAATGGCCATGTGTTAAATGATCAAATAGATGTCTACCCATGCTCCATTGCTGATTTAGACACAACGTACTGGAGCAATAAACTACTCAAGTTAAGGTTGACAACAAGCGAACACCAGCTGGAACTGCTTAAGAATCAGCACTTTTAAGATTAAGAGGAGATTTGAAAGTAACAATGCCCCTAGTTTTAGCAAATAGCGAGAATTCTGTTATCACATCCATGTAGTAAATTCAGAGGAGTCTATTAGATAGCTAATCTCCCAGAAAGTCCATGAGGGCAGAGGCTGCACCTGATATGTTGTGTTGCTCTACACAGTGGGGAAGACTTCTGACGTGAACCAGACAATGAAAGCTGTAGGAGGTTGGGGCAATGGAATGACATCACATCCCATGGCGATCATTTAAAAAAAAATATGAAGACATTGCAGAATGTAACTGACCTGCTAATAAGGCTATGTCATTTACTATTAATTATGAGAAGATCTTTAAATAGATGCCAGCTGGATAATGGCTAACCTGTTTTTTAAATGCAAGAAGAGAGAACCTGGGAATTCACATGAGATGTGAACAAAATTTTCCTGTAGCAGGAAAATGAAGTAACTTCCCAGGTAGCTTGCTTGGTGCAGCTTCAATAAACTAAGCTGCATCTTTAGCTAAAATTCTTGGCTATATCTTTCTTTTTTTAAAAAGAAATTTTTATCTTTATTTATTAGATAGAGACAGCCAGAAATCAAGAGGGAAAGGTAGAGGGAGAGAGGGAGAGAGACAACTATAGCCCTGCTTCACCACTCATGAAGCTTTCCCCCTGCAGATGGAGGCTGGGGGCTTGAACCTGGGTCCTTGCACACTGTAATGTGTATGCTCAACTAGGTGCGCCACCACCTGGCTCCAGCTATATCTGTCTAAACTGCTAAAATTCTTGAAAGAAATAAATGTTTGCAATTAGAAAATCCGGTGACAGATACTTTGCTGTGATTACTCCACAAGGCTCAGAATGAAGGGTCCTTTAAATAAGTTCCAGTATATAACTTAACAGTTGAAAGGTCAGATCCTAGGATAATTCTGAAAATAGGCTGAGGTGAGCAGATATGTAAAATGAGTATATAGCATTCAGACTGAACAGTGAGATGAGTTTTGAGAACCTAGAAACAATTTAAAAACACATTTATTAATAATGCAGAGATACTGCAAATAAGTGGTACATATTTGCCAACACCAAGAAATTGGGAGGATTATGAGAAAATCTTGAAGGATGTAATTAAGCTTGGTAATGGGGTAAACACAATAGCAGATGAGGCTCAATGGAGGGAGGATGGAGGTGATATATAATGAGCACTTTGGAGTCAGGCATTTAATGAGGTCTGGATTAGCTTTGCCTCTCAAGAAGAGATATCCCAGCTGATTTCATAATAAACAGGGCAAGGAGGACAGCTTGGGTGGGGGAAACCTCGGTAAATGAGTTACTCAAATAGTTGCATGTCGTGGATTGAATTTATCAATCAAGAGAGCTTTGTCTGAAAGCTATTCTTGAGCTGTTTTGTAGTTAAGATTCCATTATTATGAGCTTTCTCTGGTCTTCAATAGCTAAAATCTCCTTGTTAAATTGTAATGCAATTCTAGTGTATTAACACTAAAAAGGGAGTTGGGTGGTAGTGCAGCGGGTTAAGCACAGGTGGTGCGAAGTGCAAGGACCGGCGCAAGGATCCTGGTTCGAGCCCCCGGCTCCCCACTTGCAGGGGCATTGCTTCACAAGCAGTGAAGCAGGTCTGCAGGTATCTATCTTTCTCTCCCCCTCTCTGTCGTCCCCACCTCTCTCCATTTTTCTCTGTCCTAACAATGGCAGCATCAATAAAAACAGCAGTAATAACTACAACAAAATAAAAAAACAACAAGGGCAACAAAAGGGAAAATAAATAAATAAACATTTTTAAAAACCCTAAAGAAAAGTGAAATATTTTAAACACATTGGCAGCATAAAGATGACACATTCATGTATCTACCTAACATTACCAAGTTCTAACACTTTTATCTCATTTTTTTCTGGGATTTTTCCATGATTGTTCTGTGGTTTTTTTTACTGCATATGTATATACCTAACTATATTATGTATTACTTTCCCAGGTTTAAAAAAATTCTGTGATTTTTAAAATAACTCTTATTTAGTTTTGTTGTTGAATATTTTACTCCTTACAAATAGGGAGGGTACAATCCCAAGGAGAGAATTGTATTAGAAATTGTATTAGAAAGGATCCATTTTAGAATTTTTTTGTGTGTGTGCCTCCTGGGTTATTGCTGGGGCTGGGTGCTGGCACTACAAATCCACTGCTCATGGAGGACATTTTTTCCATCTTATTAAATAGGACAGAGATAAATTGAGATAGGAGGGGGAGAGAGAGAGGGAGAGAGAAATAAATAGCTGCAGACTTGCTTCACTGCTGGTGAAGTAGCCTCTCTGCAGGTGGGGAGTAGGGGCTCAAACCCACATCCTTTGTGGGTCCTTGCACTTCATACTAAGTATGCCTAACCAAGTGCACCACTGCCCACGGCCCCCCACCCCCACTTTAGTATTTGTGCCTTGACTGGGTAATACTGAGTCATCTATTGATTTCCATAGCTTCAATCTATTAATTTTGATCAGACACTCTACATATCTATATATCATGACATATTTATAGTCTTTCAGTGAGCATCTAGGTTCTTTATTTTTTCAATTTATTACTGATAATATTGTGATGGATTTTCTTTTATACATTTATTTATATATAAATGCATATGCCTCTAGTATAAATACCTAAAGCTATGCATATTTAAACTTTGTTGAATGTGGTTTGATGCCTTTCAAAGTTGCTGGCCTAATTTACTTTGCCTGCATCATAGGATGAGAAGTCTTATCCAACACTTGGTATTAGCACACATTTTCAACTTTTGCCAATCTGAGAAGTATAAAATGAGAACTCTTGTTCCAGTGTGCGTTTATCAACGTATTCTCTTTACAGAGAGACTTAAGTTTTTAAAAGTAACACTAGAAACGTTAATTACTGTGTTAATAGTTAGGAACTTGTTATATGGGAAACTGGGGAATGTTATGCATGTAAAAACTATTGTACTTACTGTTGAATGTAAAACATTAATTCCCCAATAAAAAAAAATCAGAGTAAAAAAAAATAGGAACTTTGGAAACATGCCACTGGGGGATTTTTAAGATTTTTTTTAATTTAATTTTTGATTTATAAAGAGGAAACATTGACTAAACCATAGGATAAGAGGGGTACAGCTTCACAGAACTCCCACCACCAGAACTCTGTATCCCATCCCCTCCCCTGATAGCTTTCCTATTCTTTAGCCCTCTAGGAGTATGGAACCAAGGTCATTATGGGATGCAGAGGTTGAAGGTCTCGCTTCTGTAATTGCTTCCCCGCTGAACATGAGCATTGACAGGTTGATCATACTCCCAGCCTGTCTCTCTCTTTCCCTAATGGGGAAGGGCTCTGGGGAAGTGGAGCTCCAGGACACACTGGTGGGGTTGTCTGTCCAGGGAAGTCTGGTCGGCATCATGCTAGCATCTGGAACCTGGAGGTTGACAAGAGAGTTAACATACAAAGCCAAACAAATTGTCGACCAATCATGGGCCTAAAGGCTAAAATAGTGCAGATGAAGAGTTGGGGGGGGTGTCTCCGTTTTGTAGATAGCTAGTAGACCTATTTTAGTTACATTCCAAAGGGCCTGTGGCTATACCAGGGTTTTTGTTTTTGTTTTTTTTGCCTGAGCTTGAAATCTGATATGCAGGTGGATCCTAATTATTGACTGTGAAGGTGGTGTCATGGCTGGCAGAAGGACCAGAAAGCTGGATCAAGGAAGAGAATAGCTTCCAACTATGGGAAAGGTGGATAAATATTGTTGACTGTAAACCCCATCAATTTGATCTGATCTGGGGCCCATGTTCAGCTTAGGAGCCTATGTGACCTCTGCATCTCTGTAGATCTGAGCTCACATTCTGCAGTCATAAGTAGGAACGTTCCAAGCTGCCACAATTTCAGAACCCATCTTCCTTGGGTGGAGCATAGAGTATGTTGTCCAGCCTCCTTTCGGAGGATGGAACATTCTCTACTGTTGTTGATCCAAGTTGAGGGCAAGGTCTTATGGGGGCTCACAAAGGGGTCTATTGTGTTGTTCCTGATAGGAACGACCAGTAACAATGGAGAGAGGGATTTATTTGACTCTAGGCCCATCATGTCTGTTTGGGAATCTCAGGACTCCCCGACTACGGCCTCAGCTGATGGGGTGGCCTGCTAGTGACTAAAGAGTCATTGTTAAGTATGCCAGTTTCTTGCTCTTATTCAGCTTTTGCAGTCCTTGCTTTGATGAGGTTAGCTTTGGAGTGAGTGAGAGAACTGTAATAGGAAGTAGGTGAGGAGGGTATCTAAGTCTAAGTGGACACTATTTCATTATGTACCTGATACTGACTCACTAGAGACTATTGTGTATTTTTGCTTTCAGGTATATATTTTGCCCTAATTTCTGGATATATGTGAACATATGCTCTATCTAATGGGGCCTGGCCTATATCTAGGTTTTGGGACTTTGTTAGGAAATGAACCTACTGGAATAGAATTAGAGAATACCAGGAAAGGAAGGGTCTCACCTGAGTGATAAGGGTGAAGGATTGGCATTCCATGCCTGACATCTCTGGATACAGTCTGAAGTGAAGCATGCTGAGATGGTATTCCTTGCATTGATTAGGTTGGGATCGGTGGACTCAATATCATTTGGTATGAATTGAGAGAAGTATGCAGGAAAGTGAGCCCCACCCTAGGGGTTCCAGGACTGGGGGAAATATAGGCTGTAAAGAGGAAGAGGGAGGTTCCTGTTGTCTTAGGGTTTAGAAGACAATAGATAGTTATTGCTATAATCATATTATTTGGCAATTGGGCTAACTTTGAAATATTCCTTTGTTAGGATTTGCTGTATCATACACAACATCGTCATAATTTATGTCCTTTGACATTATTTGTATATAGCTGTGCCACTGGTTGCTTCTGTTCTAAGCTTTTAAGAGAGTCAATATATCAAAGACTCAACCTATGTATTAAAAAGACTCAGTCTGTGATATAGAAGGTTTGAGACATTCAATCAATTTTTCCCTTCTCATATTAGTTAAATAGTGATTTATATGACTACAAATTGATAGGAGTGTGCATAAACACCATTCTCACCACCAGAAGACTGTGTCCAACCTCCCCTCCCCTTCCCTCTCCCCCCCCCCCCCCCACGGTCCCGTGAAGCTGAACATCTGCCCTCACTATCAACCCAGGGTTTTTATTTTGGTGTCCTACTCCAAATTCAGTCAAATCTTGCCTTGAGTTTCCCTTTCTGTTATTCTTTCTCAGCTTCTGTTTATGAGTGGGATCATCTCATACTTATATTTATCTTTCTGACTTAGCTCACTTAACATAATTCCTTTTAGCTCCACCCAAGATGGGTCAGAGAAGGTGGCTTCATTGTTCTTAATATCTGCATAATATTCCATTGTGTATATATATCACAACTTTCTCAGCCACTCATCTGTTGTTGGGCACCTGGACTGCTTCCAGGTTTTAGCTATTATGAATTGTGCTGCTGTGAACATAGGTGTACACATTTCTTCTTGGTTGGGTATTATGGAGTCCTTGGGCAAATGCTAGAAGAAGAATGGAGTCCTTGGGGTATATCCCTAGGAGAGGGATTACTGGGTCATATGGAAGGTCCATGTCTAGCCTTGTGAGAGTTCTCCAGACTGCTCTCCAGAGAGGCTGGATCAATTTACATTCCCACCAGCAATGCAAAAGGGTTCCTCTGTCCCCACAGCCTCTCCAGCATTTGTTGCTGCTGTCCTTTTTGATGTAAGCCATTCTCACAGGAGTGAGGTGGTATCTCAATGTTGTCTTTATTTGCATTTCTCTGACAATTGGCAACGTGGAGCATTTTTTCATGTGTTTGTTAGCCTTTTGGATCTCCTCTGAAGTGAATATTCTGTTCATATCCTCTGCCCATTTTTGGATGGGGTCATTCGCTTTATTGTTGCTAAGTTTGCTGAGCTCTTTGTATATTTTGGTTATTAGTCTCTTGTCTGATGTATGGCATGTGAAGATCTTGTCCCATTCTGTGAGGGGTCTCTCTGTGAGATAGTTTCTTTGGTTGTGCAGAAGCTTTTCAGTTTGATGTAGTCCCATTGGTTTGCTTTTGCTTTAGTCTTCTTTGCAATTGAGGCTGTTTCATCAAAGATGCCCTTGAGGTTTAGGTGGGAAAGTGTTTTACCAATGTTTTCCTCTAAGTATTTGATAGTTTCTGGTCTAACATCCATATCCTTGATCCATTTGGAGTTGATTTTTGTTTCTGGTGAGATAAGGTGGTTCAGTTTCATTCGTCTGCATTTTTCAACCCAGTTTCCCCAGCACCTTTTATTGAAGAGTGCCTTTTTCCTCCATTTAATACTTTTGGTCCCCTTATCAGAGATTCGATGTTCATAGGTGTGGGGGTTTAGTTCTGGGCTTTCAGTTCTGTTCCACTGGTCTGTGTGCCTATTTTTGTTCCAGTACCAGGCTGTTTTGATGATGCTGGCCTTATAATATAGTTTGAGATCTGGGAGTGTGATGCCTCCATTTCTGTTTCTTTTCTTCAAGATTGTTTTGGCAATTCTGGGTGTTTTCTGGTTCCAGATAAAAGATTGTAGTTTGTGTTCTATTTTCTTAAGCTTAGCGGAACTTTATGGGTATCATGTTAAATTTGTATATGGCCCTGGGGAGAACATTCATCTTGATGATATTTATTCTTCCAATCCATGAACATGGGCTGTCTTTCCATTTCTTTTATATCATTTTCTATTTCATTGAATAGTTACTTATAGTTTTCAGTATACAAGTCTTTCACTTCTTTGGTCAGCTTTATTCCTAGGTATTTTATTGATTTTGCTGCAACAGTGAATGGGAGTAATTTCTGGATGTCTTCTTCAGATTTAGTGTTTGCATAAAGAAATGCTACTGATTTTTGTACATTGGTTTTGTAGCCTGACACCTTGCTATATTGCCTAATATCTTCCAGTAGTTTTCTGCTGGATTCTTTAGGTTTTCTATGTATACTGTCATATCATCTGAAAATAATGAGAGCTTGACTTCTTCCTTTCCAATCTGTATTCCTTTGATTTCTTTCTCTTTTTTGATTGTTATGGCAAGAACTTCCAATACTATGTTGAAGAGTAATGGTAATAATGGACATTCCTGTCTAGTCCCCAATTTGCAGGGGAATGCTTTCAGCTTCTGTCCATTGAGTATCATGTTGGCTGTAGGTTTGTTATATATGGACTACACTATCTTGAGTAACTTCCCATCCATTCCCATTTTTTGTAGTGTTTTGAGCATGAATGGGTGTTGGAATTTGTCAATGGCTTTCTCTGCATCTATTGAGATAATCATGTGGTTTTTGGCTTTGCTTTTATTGATGTGGTGAATGACATTGATTGACTTATGGATGTTGAACCAGCCTTGCATTCCTGGGATAAATCCCACTTGGTCATTATGAACAATCTTTTTGATATACTGCTGTATCCGGTTAGCCAGGATCTTGTTTAATATTTTGGTATCTATGTTCATCAGAAATATTGGTCTGTAGTTTTCCTTTTTTGTTATGTCCCTATCTGCTTTTGGTAACACGGTGATCTTGGATTCATAGAAGGTGGAAGGGAGTGTTCCTGTTTCTTAAATCTTGTGGAAAAGCTTTAGCAGTATGGGTACTAACTGTTTCCTGAAGGTTTTGTAGAATTCGTTTGTGAAGCCATCTGGTCCAGGACTTTTGTTGTTCGGAAGATTCTTAATAATGGTTCCAATTTCTTTGTCTGTGATTGGTACATTTAAGTTTTATAGTTCTTGATTCAGTTTTGGAAGGGCATATGTTTCTAGGAATTCTTCTATTTCTTCCAGACTTTCTAGCTTGGTGGCATATAGTTCTTCATAGAAGTTTCACATAATTTTCTGGATTACTGTGGTGTCGGTTGTGATATCTCTTCTATCGTTTACAATTCTATTTATTTGAGTCTTCTCCCCCCCCCTTTTTTTTTAGTGAGTCTGGCTAGGGGTTTGTCAATATTGTTTACTTTTTTAAAGAACCAACATTTCACTTTATTGCTCTTTTGTATGGTTCTCTTATTTTTGATGTTATTTCTGCTCTAATTTTAGTGATTTCTGTTCTGGTTGCTTTAGGGTTCCTTTATTCCTCTTCTTCTAAGTCCTTAAGGCATGCAGTAATGTTGTTTATTTGAGCTTTTTCTTGTTGCTTAATATGTGATTGTATGGCTATGAGATTCTCTCTCAGTACTGCTTTAGCTGTGTCCCAAATATTTTGATAGCTCGTGCCTTAATTTTCATTTGTTTCCAGGAACATTTGAATTTTTTGCTTTAGTGCCTCTCTGACCCAGCAGTTATTAAGCAGTATGTTGTTGAATTTCCAAATTCTGTGTCTTTTAGTAATTTTCTGTTTGTTGTTAAATGCTAGTTTTACTCCACTGTGGTTTGAAAAGATACTTAGGATGATTTCAATGCTCTTGAATTTGTTGATACTGTCTTTGTGGTCTATCCTTGAGTATGTGCTGTGTGGATTTGAAAAGAATGTATATTACAGTATTTTCGGGGTGAAGAATTTTGAAAATGTCCAGGAGGTCTAGTGTGTCCATCTCTCCATTTAATTCTCTCATTTCTTTGTTGATTCTCTGTTTCATTCATCTGTGTAAGTATGAGAATGGTGTGTTAAAATCTCCCACTATTATTGTATTACTATTGATGTATTTTTGTAGTTCTTTCAGTAGGTGTTTGATGTACTTAGATGATACCTCATTGAGTGCATAGATGTTAATACTTGTTAAAACTTCTTGGGTAATTGATCCTCTAATCATTATGTAATGGTTTTGCCTATCTTTTTTATTACTTTATTTAATTTAAAGTCTATGGTTTCAAAGATGAGAATGGCTGTTCCTACCCTTTTTGGGGACCATTAGCCTGTAGGATAGTTTTCCACCCCTTCACTTTAAGTCTGTGTTTATCTTGTTGAGTCAGATGGGATTCTTACAAGCAGCATATGATTGGGTTGTGTTTTCTGATCCATCCTCCCACTCTGTGCTCTTTAGTGGATGAATTGAAGACATTGACATTTCTTGATATAATGGATTTAATGTATTGTAGTGCCATTATTCTACAAGTATTTTATTTGCTGTGATATATGGCAAGTATTATGTTGATGTTCTTGTTTATAAGCGCTCTTTTAGAACCTCTTTCAGGGCAGGCTTTGTGATGGTTGCCTCCTTTAGCTGTTGTATGTCTGAGAAGATGTTTTGATCCCTCCATCTGCTCTGAATGAAAGTCTTGCAGGATATATTATCCTTGGCTGAAACCCTTTTTCATTCAGGGCTCGATATATATCTTGTCATTCTCTTCTGGCTTTTAGAGTTTGAATAGAGAAGTCTGATGATAATCTTATGGGTTTCCCCTGTATGTAACTTTTTGTTTTTCTCTTGCACAATTTAGGATCCTTTCTAATCCTTACTTCTTTTCATTGTAACTATGATGTGTCTTGGTGTCTTCAGGTCTGGGTTGATTCTGTTTGGGACTCTCTGAGCCTCTTGAATCTTAATGTCCTTTCTGTTGTTTAGGTCTTGGAGATTTTCTTCTATTATTTCTTCTAGAATGTTTACTTCCCCTTCCTCTCTTTCTTCCTCTGGGAGGCCAATTATACTAATGTTACTTCTTTTGTATGTTACTTCTTTTGGCATCCCATATGCCTCTGTTGTTTTCAGTGTCCCTCAATCTATTTTTGAGCTCTTTTACCTCTTTCTTAGTTTTCTCTAGCTCATCCTCTGTCTGGCTAATTATGTTTTCTGCTTCTGTTAGCCTGCTTTCCCTTCCCTCAGCTTCTTTCTTCAGTTCAGTTATAGTGTTAGCTTGTTCTGCTAGTTGACTTTTTAGTTCAGCCATTTCAGCTTTTAATTCTCTAATTATGTCAAGGTAGTTTGTGTTTTCCTTGAGGGTCTCATCTGTTGTTTCCCTAATTCTGATAGCCCTTTCCTCCATAGTTGTCTTTATTTCTATGATTATTAGGTTTGTTATTGTTTGCATGCTTTTCTTATTTATGGTTACTTCTGCCTGATTTGGAGTTTCTTCTGGGCTCCTGTCTTAATTCGTTGTGGTAGCAGTTTTATTTGGTCTTGATTTAACCATTTTATTTTTATTGATTTTTTTTCTGTTCTGTCGTTCTTCAATTGTTTTGTTTTGAGTAAAAGCCACGCTATATTAAATACCTTTATTGAAAATGTAGTCACCCAACCTCATAAATTACATCAATAGTAACTGAAGCAACGATTGATACAGTTCAGCCAATACCAGTTAGCCAAGCAGCACCTCCTACCTGAGAAAAATTAGCAACCAAATCCAAAGGAAAAAGAAAGAGAAAGGGAAAGCAAGAATAGACAGTTATGCAAATCTACTGTCCACTGTAAATTCTGTGGATAGCATGAGGAAAAAGGGAACTAGAAAGGAGAGAGACACACACAGAGTCCACTCTGAGTCAGATTTCTTCCCCCAAATAATTCACAAATGAGTATCAGTGAATTAAAAAATCAAAAAAGGAGGAAGGAAGAAAAGAAGACAAGAACAAGAAAAAAGAAATAAAAAGAGCAGTGAAAGGAAAGAGTTTTGTTTTGTTTTGTTTTTTTAATTAGCTAGGAGGACTGAGAAAGGAGAGTGGAGGGAAGAGGTAGAGAGAAACACATTCCTCTCACACTAGATAGTACACCCAGTCACCTAGCAAGGAGAAAACAACAACAGTTAATTTTGGTCAACCTAAAGAAGGAGGGGGCCAAAGGAACACATGTATATAATAATAGTAATAGAATTAAATGGAGTAAAAAACCTATCAGTCAGTCTGCAGCTTGGACTGCTCTGGATTGCCTGCAGGCAGCCTGAGCAAAGACAGCCAATTATAGAAGTATCCAATAAATAAATAAATAACCTCAAGGTAGTCTTTCCCAGACAGGGATGAGGCTCTGATTAGTCAGGTATTTTGTCACTCAAATAGAGCTTCAGCCACTAAAAAAAAAAAAAAAAAAAAAAAAGAGGAGGGAGTCAAGCAGTAGCACAGCAGGTTAAGCGCAAGTAGCACACATGGCACAAAGCGCAAGGGCCATCATAAGGATCCCAGTTCGAGCCCCCAGTTTCCCACCTGCAGGGGAGTCACTTCACAGGCGTTGAAGAAGGTCTGCAGGTATCTATCTTTCTCTTCCCATCTCTGTCTTCCCCTCCTCTCTCCATTTCTCTCTGTCCTATCCTACAAAAGGACATCAATAATAACTACAACAACAATAAAAACAAGGGCAACAAAAGGGAATAAATAAATAAATAAATAAATAAAGTGAAGGAAAACAAAAAGAGAAAAGGTTTGGAATGACTCCCCTGGTGAACCAGGAATCTTGGTAAAGAAAACAGCTCAGCGGGGAGCCTGCTAGGAGAGGCTCTCTAGCCCCTGGGGGCTGGTTGAGGGGGGAGGGGTGAGCTTCAGAAATAATCAAAAGATTTCCTTTCTTTTACCCTCTGAATTACGTTTTCTAACCCAAGAGTGGTCTCACCCTTTGGATCCCTTATTCCCCCTCCTGTTGATGACCCAGTAGCCTACCCTATCCAGAGAATCCCAGGTCACAAGCTTCTGCTTGTTGGAGCTCATGCCACCTGCTGTTTGTAAGTCTCCATCTCGGCTCTGCCCCTCACTGGGGAAATTTTTTCCCTGCCTTTTATTCTTCCTAATGAGATGTTATCTTTGATGGAAATTGGTTCTACATGAAGAGAGAGAGAGGTCTAGTAATATGTTATGGGTTACAAAGCAAGCCAACGGTCACTTAAATTGTCTCCTTCTGATTGGCAGAGGTCTTGGTAGGAGAATCTTTGGTTGAGGAGAAAGTCAAGTCTGACAAGAAGATGGGGTTGCTACCTGTCACCAGTGCTGCTTGAAAGAAAAGGTTGCCACATACATTTCCCACTGGCAGGTTGTCACACGTTATCATTTGTAAATAAACTGAATATGAATACCAAAGACGTAAATATTACAGAAACTGCTGAGGAGTGATGGGATCCAGAATCAGACCCTGTTCTTCCCAAGACAATAAACCATCTGCTGAATTAGAGAAGTTCCTAAGCTTCTGTCTTTTTTTTTTCTTTTTTCATTACACAATAATCCTAGCAATGTATCCTACTGACTTTTATTTTCAATCTATCACACACAAAGAGCTCTATGAAAATAACTAAGTCAGATTTCTGAATGAAACAGAAAAGGTTGTTAGTGACGTATCTCTACAGAGGTAATTACTGAGAATCTTTTCTATACAGCATTACTCTTAATGGGTTACTGAAATCACATTCTAATTTCCAAACATAGTTTTCATTTTATATTAAGTGCTTAATATTTCAACATGGTTAATCTTCTTTTACAGGAGAGTCTCATGCTTGTAATAGCTGTGATGGATGGACAGTTCAGATTTATTTTTCCTGCATAAATGAGGAAATGACTCAAGATGAAGGGTCATGGTTCCTAATAAATCACTTGCAATGCTAGGTTTAGAAGGATGCTTTTTAACTCTTGCTTCTGTCTCATACTTTACTCCCTAGAATAATTCCTAAAATGTCTGCCAATATAGAGCACCTGGTAACAGCTCAGAACTTAGCTTAGCCACCAGAAAGGCAATGTTTTGAGGGAGAAGTTAGAGAGGTCATTTTCCCCCTAGACTCTCCTGATAATCTTTACACTCTTTTCTGTCTTGTTCAGTGTTTTGTGTGGTGATCGTGCTGTAGCTTGGTGGTGATCCCTTGTTAAATGGTAAAGGGAGAACAGCACTTATTACTTCCCAGTCTTTGCCTCCTACAGCTCCCTTTATATGTGGGCTGTTGAGTTGATGAGTGATTTTCATTGGTTTTCCTGTGCTGAGTGGTGGGGTCAAATACACTAGAACCTGCTGAAGTACAGCTCTGTATGCCTGAGAAGTATTCTTTCTAGATAGGGAAAACTAAGCCTCCCCCAGTGCATTTATTGATTACCTTTTTTGTTTTGTAGACACTGTGAACTAGTGAAATGATCATTTCTTTTAGTTATTTCGGTTGCTTAGGAGCTTCTGATTCAAATTTGTGGCCAGCCTCCAGTCACACTTAGAACTTTGGCATCTATCGTCATCCCGACTCTATTTTTCCCTGTCCTTGTTTGCTTTCACTGATTCCCTCATTACCTTATTTTCCTCTTTATAGAACGTGGACCCTCATAACCCTCCCCAAATCCTTCTGGAATGAACTTCTCTTCTCCAAGCAATGTCTTAGACAAGTTTTGTTGAAGGACTCCCACAAATAGTAATCACAGTTGTAAAGAACTCCACAGATTCACACTAAGGTGTTTACTAAATTGTCATGTGTCAGCCAAATCAGTGCAGTTTACAGATAAGAAATATCTTAAAGCTAAGATATTTCTGTATATAAAAGATGCTCTCTTAGGAGAAAAAAACCCCATTAATTTCCAGTTCCAGGTTTGTTTTTAGCTGGGAATGTGTGCAATCACGGGCTAAGGTATTGTTTCCCAAAGTGTGCTTGACAGAATATTCCTTCCTAAGGTGTTATCTAGTGTTTCCATGAAAACAGAGAGGAAAGAAAAAGAAAGAGAAAAAGGAAAAGAAAAGAAAAGAAAAGAAAAGAAAAAAGTCTGTAGTTGAACATGTGGAAATATAAAATCAACCAAAGTTAGTCAGGCTTTTTACTGAAAAACTTTTGAGTATTTAGTACACAAATATATTCTGGCTTTCCCAGAACAGGACATAAGAGTTTAGTTTTCTAAACTCATTTGACCCCTGATTTATGGAAATCCTGATGCTCCCCCACTCCCCATTCTCCCAATCTCCAATATCACATTGGAGACTATCTTAATGAAGAGGAATTAAATCTTCAGTCCATTCCCCCAGTGTAGACTTTGTAAGTGAAGTCCCTAGATGCCTGGGTGATATGCAGTATAGTTAGTTAATAATTAATACAACACTTCTCTCACAAATTAGAACAGATGTGGCAGCACCGATTCCAACACCTCCAGAGAACACTCCTCCAGAGCACACTTCCCTTGGCTTGGTGTTAACTGGAACTTCTGGGTTTGCTGTCTCAGTAGAGGGTCTGCAATTCATGGGGCCCAGCACAAAGGGGCTCTCAACCTACCAGCACTGGGTCTTTTAATTATTAACAGCTGGCACAGTCATACCATTATAATCCCAGGTCCAGATAAACCGTGACCCAGAGACCAAAGGCTACTTTTTTCTGACTGGGCACATATAAGGAGAATTTAGAGATTAATTTGAGAGAGAAAAAGAGAGGGAGAGGGGAAGGGAGAGCCATTATCTTTCTTTTTTTAAATTTCATTTATTGATTCATGAGAAATGATAGGAGAAAGCGAAAGAACCACACATCACTCTGGTACATGTGCTGCAGGGGACTGAACTCAGGACCTCATGCTTGAGAGTCCAATGCCTTATCCACTGCGCCACCTCCCGGATTATGGTTCATCATCTTTCTAACTTTAATTTATACTAGAAGGAAATAAAACAGTTGCCAAAAATGTATTTTCAAATAACCACACAGGGGGATTTTTAAAAAAAAAAAGAGAAAAGAAAAAAAGCAGCTGTGCATCTTTGCTACTTATAGACAGGTTTCAGAAAAACATGGCTGCACCCATCTCACAACAACAGATTCTATCCACCCGAGATGATTTATAAAATTGAACCTCCCCTGCTATTTGGCAATGCTATGAAAAGGACTAAGAAAATTCTATGTTCAAACTTTTCCATATTTAGTCTGAGTGGGAGTTTATTCATCTGTGGTGTATGTTGCTGTTATATCTGCAGTCTTTATCTGATTTTGTTTACAATTTAAACAACATCAATTTAAACATCCGTCAGGGACTACTAACATTCAGAAAGGACAGAGATACATTTTGTTCTGCAAAGTTAATTAGGTGGGGAAGTGGAGTCCTTTGGACTATCAGTGCCAGGATAGGGGTAGAGACAAAGTTTCCAAAGTAAGAGCAAGGTCTTGAGACCAAACTGCTTTATTCTTTTATCTTAAAAAAGTAGTAGTAGTAATAAGCCAAAGATATAAAGAAGGTATAATTTGGCCTATCTTCCCCCACCTTCTCTTATATCTACAACACCATTGCTGTAGACATAACATTATCCTCACAAATATACTTTTCTTAGCCTTTTCAAAACCTGTTTATTGTCTGTCCTGTTTGGGAGCACCTCTGAGGTCTTTGGGGAATATAGGAAATGTCCCAGAGTGTAGGACACCTTCTCAGATATACCAAGCAAGGTTTGTCCCTATCCTCAATGGCTGTAGCCATTGAACGTACATCCAGATGCCACCTTTTGACTACAGTCCTTCCTTACCTACTGCTTTAAAGGGTAGGTATCTTGCCTCAGTTCTCACTGCCAAAAGCACTCTGCCCTTTTCTCAATGCATTTGAACTTGGAAATGCACCTGCACAATGAAGTAAGACTTGCCTGGGGAGAATTAGGAAGAATGTGTCATGGCACCACACCCTGAGTACTCAGTAACTGAAGCACTGTACCAGTTGATACAGGTACATGTTACGAATTACTGAGGAGAGAAGCACATCATGCAACACTCTAGAACATTCATTGGCTTCAGACATAGAGATGGGAGATGAGGTAAAGCAGCAAAGACCCAAGACATTGCTTGGAAAATAAGACAAATGATGCAATAGCAATCTGATGAGCAATGGTAACTCATGGGTCTATGGGTCCTTCCTCTTCAATGTTTACATGCCCTTCCAAAGCTTTATCTAACTGATCTTCCTTGTATCTGGTGAGGTGGCAAGCCTCATTATTCTCAATTTGATAGGTTTGGAAATAGGGACATAAAGTGGTCAATTTACCCTACCCCCCAACATTTCAATGAATCGACAGCAAAACCAGACCAAGACATGCTAAAACTTAGCTATGCAAAACGTTGCTTTTTACTATTATCACATAGTTCTAGGTCCATCTGTAGCACCTCATTTTTCATGTGAACTTGAGAAGGTTGTCTAATTTTTATGAGATTTTCTACACAATGTTTGTTACAGTTTCCCTGCCTATCCTACAGAAATGTCCTGAGTCTTGAGTGAAATTATGGTTAATTCCTACAAAAATTGTGAAGTTTTTTTAAATCCGATTTTTACTCTTTATTTCAAATAAATAGCATTTATTTATAGCATTTCTGACAGTTCGGGAAAATCAAAGGCCTCTTTGTGTATATTATGTAATCAAAGTGTATTGACTTTTGAAACAAGTGCTTGCACTTGCTGTTTTTTCTCTCTCTTCACACACACTACCAGTTAACTAGTTTTAATTTTTCATTGAAAAGTTATCTTTAAGGAGCCAGGTGGTGGCACACTTACTTGAGCACACATGTTACAATGCTCAAGAACCCTGGCTGAAGTCCCCGGTCAACCACCTGCAGGAGGAAAATTTTACAAATGTTGAAGCAGTGTTGCAGGTCTCTCTCCCTTTCTACCACCCCCTCACCCCTTTGATTTCTGACTGTCTCTATCCAATATGCAGTAGTCCCTCATTTGTCACAGTTAATCAGTTTGAGACTCTACCACCATAAGTGAATTTCTGCTAAGTAGGATTCTTTATTTACAAATCGAATGTTTTTGTAATTGTAATACAGGGCTTTATAACTGACTCAGACAACTGAGTGCACACTATATTATTTTCACTGTCCTGATCAAATTTCTAATGAACATATTTGAAAAAAACCTCAATAGAGTGAAGCCGCAAAAGTTGAAGCCCGAAGTAGTGAGGGACAACTGTATAAAGAAAATTTAAAAAATTTAAAGAAAAATTATCTTTAATATAGAATCGTCTTTAGCAGTAACAAACACACAGCACATATACAGTAAATATCTACTGAATAATTGATGGGTAGATTTACTTTGTTGATAATAATTCAGCTATTTCATTCATCAGTATCATGCTATCCATTTTATAAGGCTATCCATTTTATTAGGAATGTAGTGAAGTATTATCTATGTGCTTTACTATCTGTGGAACTTAACTATATTCTTTATTCATTGAATTTATTGTATCAGGATAAAAGTTGAAACTTTGTCCTTCAAATAATATAGGTACAGATAGATATTATGTTAAAATTCTAAAACATAATCTTCATGTGACCCTCTTCATGTGACCCAGGGTTCATTCATTCATGGATTTCATCAATAGAGCTTATAATTATTTGCAGTGTTTCAAACATTGTGCTAAGAATTGCATAAAGACTAGTGCCTGTACCTGAAAATTTAAAATCCTATCTGCTTTTAACTCCAGCCTGTTTTCTCAGGCACATCTAAGTGCAAAATCTCTTATTCAGAGGCACTTGTGTCAGGAAGAGCTAGTGTAGTTGAGCTTTACTTCTCAAGTAGGAAATAAGACACTTTTCCTCATGGATTTTTTTTTTTAAGTTTCCATTTATTTTTTAACATGAGAGAGAGAGAAAAAAAAAAAGAGCATTATTCTGGTATATGCAGTAACAGGGATGGAATCAGTAACTTAAGATTTGAAAATCATGTGTTTTACCACTGCATCACCTCCCTGGCTACAGGGAGGCCAGTTGAAAGTGCATTTACATGAACTTCAAAAAAATAAAAAATCCAAACAAAACAGAAGCAAGCAAACTATTTATACTACTTATGAGAACCATGATGATTACCTTTGTGGGCTGGAGGGTGGGGATACAGAACTCTGGTGGTGGGTGTGGTGTGGAATTATACATGATGATTTTAAAATCTTGTAACAAACTATTAATGACAAATGAAAGAAATTTAAATAAAGTGCATTTGCAGGGCTAGGTGGTGCTGCACCAGGTTGAGTACACATGTTATCAAGTTTAAGGATCTGGATTCAAGGCAAAAGTCCCCATCTTCAGGGGGTTGGTAGGAAGCTTTGAGAACAGTGAAGCAGTGCTACAAGTGTCTCTTTCTTGTTTTCTCTCTGTATCTCCCTCACCCCTGTTAATTTATTTTTGTCCTATCAAATAAAAGAAAGAAAAGCTTATTTTATTGTAAGTATTTATTTACTTATTTATTAGATAGAGTTAGAAACTGAGAGGGGAGGAGAATATGAGAGGGAGAGAGACAGAGAGACACCTGCAGCCCTGCTTCACCACTTGTGAAGCTTTCCTCCTGCAGGTGGGGACCAGGGGCTTGAACCTAGGTCCTTGCACACTGTAATGTGTGTGCTTAACCGGGTGTGGTACTGCCTGGTCCCCAGAAAGGAAATTTTAAAGAAAAGATAGCACATCTGAAGAACAGGGTTAGGCCTATGGGTTATTATTGAAATATGAAATAAATTAAGAGGCCAGGTTTATGAAATTTACTATTGTATTTTCAAAAAATGGAATAGACAATGAATTTTACAAAAAAAAACCACAAGAAGAGTAAAAAAGATTTACTTGAATTAATTATTACAAATAGGCTTCTAAGGGGACCCCGGTTGAGCACACCCAATACTAATTCAGGTCTTAGTCCTCACCTACAAGGAAGGCACTTCATGATAGCCCTAGCACACTAAACATGGTGGCAATGATAATAATAGCTAATAGACTTCTGAGACTCATTTTTTTCCTCCACATCATTTATTCATTACAAATTATTTGAGTATTTACAAATGATGGTTCTAGACATACTAGTCTTCTTTTGAGCATTTGTCATGGTGACACATTCTTGTCATGGTGTTTTACAAAACTTAACTGTTTGTCTGATACAAAATTCTGATACTTATTCTGCTAATGTGACCCATATCCAAAAAGATAAGAAAAATGTAATGTTGACAAATGAGTGATTCCATATGTGTTTTTTTTTTTTTAGTATTTTATTTATTTTATTTTTGAGAGAGATGCAGAGAGAGAAAGACACAGAGAGAAACAGAGCACTGAACAGTTCTGGTTTATGGTGGTGTGGGGAATTGAACCTGGGACTTCAGAGCCTCAGGCATGAGAGTCTCTTTACGTAACCATTATGCTATCTACCCCCACCCTAATGAGTGATTCCATATTTTTTAAAAGTCCAGTTTTTCCTTTCAACATTTATTATTCTTTTCACTAAGGTAAAAAAATAAATTCCATTTACCTGGAAACACAAAAATACAACATCAGATGTGTTATGTTATGCTTTCAGAAAAGCACAAAGAGACACAGTGGACGTTGTCCAATTTTAGTATATTATAATAACAACAATTGTCACCAAGGCAGCCCACAGAATGTTTCCCAAGTCTAGTGATAGCAAATGGAAGTGGCATCATTACTGAAAAGACTGTGACATTTCTATCTCTAATGACGCAATAAATAGAAAATAGCACTTCCATAGATAGTTCCAGTGCTTCTGAATTAATTATGAAAGTGGGTAGAAAAATACATCTGTAGTGCTTAGAAAGAAAGAAGGGAGGATGTTGAGAGAAGCTTACCTTCTTGGCTATATCAATGCATAAAGAGAAGGGTAGGCGGCAAAGGGGAGTAGTGGGGGAAGGAAAGAAGGAAGAAAGAGAGGGAGGGAAGGAGAGAAGAGTGGAGGGAGAACTGGAAACTCATTAAGTAAAGGAGGTGGTAAGTAAAATGTAAAGAATGGAGAGTCGGGTGGTAGCACAGCAGGTTCAATGCATGTGGCACAAAGTGAAAGGGATCCTGGTTCCAGCCCCCGGCTTCCCGTGGCGAGCCGCTTCACAAGCAGTGAAGCAGGTCTGCAGGTGTCTTTCTTTCTCCCTCTCTGTCTTCCTCTCCTGTCTCCATTTCTCTCTGTCCTATTTAACAATGACAACATCAATAACAACAATAATACTACAACAACAAATTAAAAAAGGGCAACAAAAGAGAAAATAAATATAAAAAATTTATTTAAACATGTAAAGAACAATCAATTGAGAAATAGAGGATAAGAAGTAGATTAAATGAGATGAAGGAAGAGGAAAAGAAGGGGTAAGGGAAAAAGCAAACTCAGGAATGAACAGGTAACAGAATAGTCAGAAAGGTTATCCACCCAGAGCTCAGAAAGGCTTATCAAAATAGATGCTGAATCCAGCCTCAGGGTTTCTGATCACTAGATCATGGGCAGCATCTGAAATGGATCATTTCTGTTAAGTTCAACAACTCCTTTGCATGAATCTATTTAAACAGTGTTAATATCAGTTATCAAAAAAAAAACAACCCGTATAAAACCTGTACTTACTGTACACCATAGGAGCTTCTTGTTTTTAAAGCAATCCAGTGATAATTTTTTTCCTACAAAATAGGCATGACTTTAGTTTATGCTATCAAAAATGTGGTGGTAGGTTTAAATTTTTCCAAACTTCTCTCTAGTAATTTGGAAAAAAAAAAAGTAAATAATGTGAGAAGTAAAATTGGATATAAGATGCTACCTCATCCCAGGCCTTCTCGCTGTGCCATATTTCTTTTTATTTTATTTTATTCATACTATGATATGACTTCTCCTCACCAACACTGATTTAAAGATAGATTTACTCAGTCTTGCCATCACCTGAAAAAGTGACAGACAACAACGTGGCTATTATACAGTTGCCTGTCTGTGTTCCTTCAGTTCAAATGACCCATTGCATTGTTTGAGTTACAATAGGTAGGGGGAATACTTGGGTGAGAACCGTAGCCAGATGCCAGGGTCCTCAGAGTACATCTCACGGTGGAGAGAGAATAAACAGTTGCCATGCAGCTGATCAGAAGAGATCAGGTGGGACACACAGCATATCCTGAGCTGGGACAGTGTCAAGTGTGTGTCCGTCCATTCCAGACTTCCAGGAGTATTTATTTGTAAAATTATGCTTTACATCAAAAAGGAATGAGGAAGATTAAAAAAAAAGTCTTAAGTAAAATATGCATTAGGAGTAAATGTTAAGACACAGATAACAGGTGGTTATACACTATATAGATAAAGACCACAATACATGTCTAAGGGTAATGGTGCTTAGAATTGTCATTGTCCAAATGTCATTACATCCGTTGATGCTGTAAGATATTGAGTTTATTCTAGTTATCCCATGTATATTCTCCAGACCCTCAGGGCAGTAGGCAACCATAAGTTATGGGTGATTGCATGGGGGTAATGCAACCCTTTTCTTCCTGTGGGCTAGTAAAAATCTCTGACATATCCAGACCTTGCCCTAGAGTAGGATTCTTTTGGTAATGGAACAGAGCCTGAAAGATAGGCCATATGGCATATTAGTCGAAGGAATGTAATTGGCAGACAAACAACATATATTCTGCAAACATAGATGCAAAGGTAACAATGAGTAGTATTTCCACTAACAAGTATCACTAAGTCTGGGATCAGAAACTTCTTCAAAAAGGAATAAGTTCGGGATTTGGGCGGTAGCGCAGTGAGTTAAGCGCACGTGGCGCAAAGTGCAAGGACCAGCGTAAGGATCCCGGTTGGAGCCCCGGCTCCCCACCTGCAGAGGAGTCACTTCACAGGCGGTGAAGCCGGTCTGCAGGTGTCTATGTTTCTCTCCCCCTCTCTGTCTTTCTTTCTCTCTCCATTTCTCTCTGTCCTATCCAACACGACGACATCAAAAATAATGGCTGCAACAATAAAACGACAAGGGTAACAGAAGGGAATAAATAAATAAATAAATAAATATTAAAAAAGGAATAAGTTTCTTTACAGATATACTCCCCAAGTGAGTAGCTTAGGTTGGAATCTAGATAAAGGATAGGTTTCCAATAATGGTGTATTTTCATTACTTAATTATAAAAGTCTTGTTCTAGACAGCTCACTGTGACAGAATTTTGTTATTAAAGGATAATATTAAAAACTAGCATGCAGTTTGACCACTGTTCTCTAGCTTATTTGGGAGTTTTGCTATCGTAAAAACATCCATGATTCACTGCAAATTTCATTTGGATATAATATTAAGAGAAAAACTGTTCACTTTGGTGTTGGAAAGAAACATCTTAGAAGGTAGCAGTGAATAGCCTAGCAGTTTTAAGGTCTTCCCAATTTCTTTTGAATTTTCAAAAAGTTCTACCAATATGTTAATTTCCTATGACTGCTATAGAAAATTGCTATGTTTAGTGTCTTAAAAATGCCAGCAAGGTCTAGGGGCATAGTATAATTAGTTAGGCCAAAATACAGATCTGAGACTTCAGTGTCCCAGGTCCAATCTCCAGCACCACTATAAGCCAGAGTTGAGCAGTGCTATGGTTAAAAAAGAATTTTTTTAATTTAAAAAAGAAAGTAAAAAAAAATAAAGAAAGAAAAAGAGGGAAAGAAGAAAGGGAGAAAGAAAGAAAAGGGAAAGAGGAAGGGGGAGGGGGAGGGAAGAAAGAAGGAAAGAAGGAAGGACCAAAGAAAGAAAAGACAGCAATGTCAAGCTATCACTGTACAGTTCTGTAAAGTGGAAGTTTAAAATTTCTTTTGGCACCAGTTCGAGCCCCCTGCTCGCCACCTGTAGGGGAGTCGCTTCACAGGTGGTGAAGCAGGTCTGCAGGTGTCTATCTTTCTGTCCCCCTCTCTGTCTTCCCCTCCTCTCTCCATTTCTCTCTGTCCTAACAATGATGACATCAACAACAACAACAACAATAATAAGGGCAACAAAAGGGAAAATAAATAAATATTAAAAAAATTTCTTTTGGCACAAGGACCCGGGTTCAAGCCCCCGGTCCCCACCTGCAGAGAGAAAGCTTCACAAGTGGTGAAGCAGTGCTGCAGGTGTCTCTCTATCTCACCCCTCCCCTCTCAATTTCTGACTGTCTCTATAAAATAAGTAAATAAAGATAATTAAAACATTTAAAAAATCATTAAAAATTTCTTTTGGGGGACTAGGAGACAGCATAATGCTTATGCAAACCGACTGTCATGCCTGAGGCTCCGAAGTCCCAGGTTCAGTCTCCTGCATCACCATAAACCAGAGCTGAGCAGTGCTCTGGTAAAAATAAATAAATAAAACAAATAAATAAATAGGTAAATAAATTGTTTTGGTTAAAATTAAGGTGTTCATCAGGGATGTATTTTTGTGGAGGCTCTTAGAGCTAGTTTCCTTCCTTTTTTTTAGCTTGTAGAGGTGGCCCACTTAGCTTTTAAACTCTTGCCTTCTTATTCAAAGTCAATATTGTAACATATTTCAACCTCTTACTCCTTTATCTATTGTTCTCTTCCACTTTTTGTCCTGGCCAACTTTTCTATCCCTGCTTCTTTTTTTGCATTTAAATTGTTTATGCCATATTCCCATTATTCTCTCAGTTAATGTCTTAATGCATACTTAATCATGCTGTTCTGTTTTCCACTAGGCAAAGAAAGAGTCAGGCTGGAAGTATGGGTTGACCTGCCAACGCTCATGTTCAGCAGGGAAGCAATTGCAGAAGCCAGACCTTCCATCTTTTGCACCCCATAATGTCCCTGGGTCCATACTCCCAGAGAGTTAAAAAAATAAGAAAGCTGGGTTGGGCAGTAGCGCAGCGGGTTAAGCGCACGTGGCGCAAAGCTCAAGGGCCGGCATAAAGATCCTGGTTTGAGGAGCTGGCTTCCCACCTATAGGGGAGTCGCTTCACAGGTGGTGAAGCAGGTCTGCAGGTGTCTATCTTTCTCTCCCCCTCTCTGTCTTCCCCTCCTCTCTCCATTTCTCTCTGTCCTGTCCAAAAACAACAACACCAATCATAACAACAACAATAAAACAACAAGAGCAACAAAAGGGAATAAATAATAAATAAATATTAAAAAAATAAGAAAGCTTATCAGTGGAGGAGATGAGATAATGGAGTTCTGATGGTGGGAATTGTGTGAAGTTGTACCCCTTTTATCCTATGGTTTTGTCAGTGTTTACATTTTATAAATAAAAATAAAAAAAGAATAGGAAAGCTATCAGGGGAGGTAATGGGATATGGAGTTCTGGTGGTGGGAATTGTACCCCTCTTATCCTATGGTCTTGTCAGTACTTCCATTTTATAAATAAAAATTAATAAAAAATAAAAAAGGAAAAAATATTTTCTTGCCTTTTTTTAATGTAATGAAAGCAGACATATACCAAGTCTCTTTTAATACATTCACAAGGAAGTAAAAATGTTGTTGCTTAGTCTTCATGTTTTCTAAACCTGCTTCTTCAAAATTTCATTGCCTCTGTACAGAGAAATTTAGATTTTGATGTCAGAACTAATCATGAACGCATTTGTGCTTCACAGATTGCCAATTGTCTTTCCTCATATAAGTTTTCATCATAATTTATCAAGTAAATGTTAAAGTAAAGGCCACAAAAACCTTTGTTGTTATTTTTCTCCTGTGGCTTTAGTGTAGAAATTCTGTATGCTTATTCATGACATTATCATTAGGTTTTAAATAGGGAAAAGTACATATAAAATAATTTAGTTATTATGTCAAATTTTGAGGCAGCCAAAATACTTTCTTATATATGGAAAAATGATTGCATTCATAATGACTTTAACTGCAAACTAAGACATGTACAGTGTGGATGAAAGTAGTTAATATAGAGAATCAATGAAATCAAGAAAATACTGAAATAATATCCAGTGAAAAATTCCTCTAAATTTTGGAATATGCATATACATATTTTTAAAGATTGTAGCCATTTTGATGTTACAATTTTCTCATCTCTTATATAAGCAACATATTTTAAACAGTCTCTCAATTCTTTGACATTTATTAACTATATTTTTTTACCATGTAGATGCACTGTGATTTATTTTTAAAATACTAGCAAATATTTTTAAGTTAATTCCTTAGAAAAAAATTCCAAGAAGATAAAATTTGTGGGATAACAGATATTTTTAAATCTTATGATGAGCAGGAGGCCCGGACAATCATAATCTAGAAAGTAATTTCAAAAAACAGGGTTACTGTACTTCTTTCCTTTTGCCAGATAAACATCACAGTAATAATTGTGTGTGTGTATTTTTTTTTTTATTTCAGGTTACCTTGCTCCTCGAAACCTTCCTAGTACTGGCTTCTTCCCATTTCTGCAAACCCTACTCTGTGATACAGACTCTAAATGCAAAGACACACCCTATGGACCCCAAGATCTGCTACATAGGAAAGGGATTAATGATGCACTGTTGAAAGACAGGTAGGATCACTTCCTAAGTATGTTCTCTTGTTTTGAGAGATCAAATCTTGTGTGTGTGTGTGTGTGTGTGTGTGTGTGTGTGTGTATGTGAGTGTGTGTGTGTGTGTGTGTGTGTTGTTGTTGTTTTCTTTCTTTTTTGAGGTATCCATAAAGCCATTCTAGTTTAGATATATAACTTTGTTTTCTGTCTCTATTCATGTGATGGTTTAAGAATGAATGAGCAAAGTGGGCACAAACTGAAGATATATATGTGAGTAAGCATAATCTAGTGTGAGTAAATTAATCAAACTTTGTTTCATAAACTGGGTGGCAAAATGTGTCTTCCCTTCCTTCAAGGAATATCCCACTTGACACCATCAATGACTTCAGATCCTCAGGAATGAAATCCATTTACATAACTGGTATGCAATCTTAGACAGAACTTGAAGGAATACTTGTTAAGTGAAATGAGACAAAAAGAGAAGGACAAATACCAGATGCTCTCATTTATTGATGGAATTAAAAAAACAAGGACTTTGAAAGGGAAAACACCAAATGAAACTTGGTCTGGATGTGGTATATTGCACCAAAGCAAGACTAGGGAAGGAAGGGGGGAAGCGCAGAGAGGATGTTGTGCTCATGGTGCCCAGTGATGGGAAAGGACCTACACTGGGAATGAAAGTGTTTTGCAGATACCTGTCATGGGGAGTTGAGAAATTGTAGCTGTGTGTCAATATCTGCACTATTAATCATTAACACCCTAATAAAATGAAGGAAAAAAAAAACAGAAGAAACTCTCAGTAACTCATTGCTTTACTACTTGATCACTGGTGTAAAATGAAGGGCATTGCTGGGGATATAATCTCCTTTGAGAATACATATTTATATTATTTTGTGATACTTACTGACAGAACAGACACCAAGACAGGCAAATAAGAAAATTAGAGGTCTAGAAATCAAAGTAGTAATGTTGAATTATACTTACTTCAATAGCAACCTTTTGATAACTTGTGTCTTCACTTTCATTTTCATTTGTTTCCAGGAATATTTGAAATTCTTGCTTGAGTGCCTCTCTGACCCAGCAGTTCTTAAGCAGTATGTTGCTGAGTTTCCAAATTCTGTGACTTTTAGTAATTTTCTGTTTGTTGTTAAATGCTAGCTTTACTCCACTGTGGTCTGAGAAGATACTTGGGATGATTTCAAAACTCTTGAATTTGTTGATACTGTCTTTGTGGCCTAACACGTGGTCTATCCTTGAGTATATGTTCTGTGTGGATTTGAAAAGATTGTATATTCTAGTTTTGGGGGGTGAAGAATTCTGAAAATGTCCAGGAGGTCTAGTCTGTCCATCTCTCCATTTAATTCTCTTGTTTCTTTCTTGATTCTCTGCTTCGTTGATCTAAGTGTGAGAGTGGAGTGTTAAAGTTTCCCACTATTATTGTATTACTATTGATGTATTTTTGTAGTTCTTTCAGTAGGAATTTGATATATATAGATGGTCCCTCATTGGGTGTATAGATGTTAATAATTGTTAAATCAGGAGTCAGGCTGTAGTGCAGCAGTTAAGCACAGGTGGCGCAAAGTGCAAGGACTGGAGTAAGAATCCCGGTTTGAGCCCTGGCTCCCCACCTGCAAGGGAGTCGCTTCACAGGTAGTAAAGTAGGTCTGCAAGTGTCTATCTTTCACTCCTCCTCTCTGTCTTCCCCTCCTTTCTCCATTTCTCTCTGTCCTATCCAACAACGATGACAACAATAATAATAACCACAACAATAAAACAACAATGACAACAAAAGGGAATAAATAAATATAAAATAATAATAATAATTGTTAAATATTCTTGGTTGATTAATCCTGATCATTATGTAATGGCCTTGCCTATCTTTTATTACTTTATTTAATATAAAGTCTATGTTGTCAGAGATGAGAATGGCTCTTCCTGCATTTTGTTGTGGTCCATTAGCCTGTATGATAGTTTTCCATTCCTTCAATTTAAGTCTGTGTTTGCTTTGTTGGGTCAGGTGGGATTCTTGCAAGTAGCATATGGTTGGGGTGTGTTTCTGATCCATCTTCCCACTCTGTGTCTTTTAATGGGTGAATTAAAGCCATTGACATTTATTGATATTTTGGACTTAGTGTATTGTAGTGCCATTATTCTACAATTTTTTATTTGCTCTGATATATGGCAAGTATTATGTTGATGTTCTTATTTATAAGAGGTCTTTTAGAACCTTTTTCAGGGCACGCTTGGTGATGGTTGCCTCCTTTAACTGTTGTCTGTCTGAGAAGGTTTTGATCCCTCCATCTACTCTGAATGAAAGTCTTGCAGGATATATTATCCTTGGTTGAAACCCTTTTTCATTGAGGGCTAGATAGACATCTTGCCATTCTCTTCTGGATTTTATCGTTTGAGTGGAGAAGTCTGATGATAATCTTTTGGTTTTCTCTTATATGTGACTTTTGGTTTTTCTCTTGCATCCTTTAGGATCCTTTCTTTATCCTTACTTCTTTTCATTGTAATTATGATGTGTCTTGGTGTCTTCAGGTCTGGGTTGGTCTGTTTGGGACTCTCTGAGCCTCTTGAATCTTAATGTCCTTTCTGTTGTTTAGGTTTGGGAAGTTTTCTTCTATTATTTCTTCTAGAATGTTTTCTTCCCCTTCCTCTCTTCCTCTGGCAGTCCATTTATACTAATGTAACTTCTTTTGAGATCATCCCAAATGTTGTTGTTTTCAGTGTCTCTCAATCTATTTTTGAGCTCTTTTACTTCTTTCTTAGTTTTCTCTAGCTCATTCTTTGTTTGGCTAATTCTGTTTTCTGCTTCTGCTAGCCTGCTTTGTCTTCCCTCAGTTTCTTTTTTCAGTTCAGTTATAGTGTTAGCTTGTTCTGCTAATTGACCTTTTAGTTCAGCCATTTTAGTTTTCAATTCTCTTATTACCTCGAGGTAGTTTATGTTTTCCTTGAGGGTCTCATCTGTTGTTTCCATAATTCTGATAGCCCTTTCCTCCATAGTTGTCTTCATTTCTGTGATTATTAGGTTTATTATTGCTTGCATACTTAGATTGTATCTCTGGATACTTCTGACTGATTTGGAGTTTCTTCTGGGCTCCTGTATTGATTCACTGTGGTAGTAGTTTTACTTGCTCTTGATTTAACCTTTTTTTTTATTGATGTGGTTTTTATTTTTTTTGTTCTATCGTTCTTTAGTGTTTTGTTTGGAGTATAAGTCACACTTTACTAAAGACCTTTCTGACAGATGCAGTTACCAACCTCAGAAATTGCAACCATAGTAACTGAAGCAAGGATTCATGCAGTTTAACGAATACCAGTTAGCTAAATAACACCTCCAGTCCAAGAAAAAATATCAACGAAATCCAAAAGAAAAAGAAAGAGAAAGGAAAAAAAAAGGAAAGCAAGAATTGACAATTATGCAAATATATTATCCACTGTAAATTCTAGAGAAAGCAAGAGGAGGAAGGAAAGCAGAGAAAACACATACACACACACACACACACACACACACACACACTCCACTCTGAATCAGATTTCTTCCCCAGAATAATTCATAAGCGAGTATCAGTGAATTCAGAAAGCAAAAGAAGGAGGAAGGGAGAAAAAAATGAAAAGAAAAAAAGGACAAGCAGTAAAAGGAAAGAGATTTTTGTTTTTGTTTTTGCTTTTTTTTTTTTTTTTTAATTAGCTAGGAAGAGGGAAAAAGGAGAGTGGAGGGAAGAGGTAGAGAGAAACAAGTTCCTCTCACAATGGATAGGACACGCAGTCACCTAGCAATGGATAAAACAATAACAGTTAATTTTGGTGAACCTGAATAAGGAGGAGGGGAAAGGGACACATGTATATAATAATAGTAATAATAAAATAAAATAGAGTAAATAACCCCTAACAGTGTCTGCAGCTTGGACTGCTCTGGATTGGCTGCTGGCAGCCTGAGGAAAGACAGCCAATTGTAAGAAGTACCCCCCCCCCCAAAAAAAAAAGCAACCTTCAGATAGTCTTTCTCAGGCAGGAGTGAGGCTATTTTGTCACTCAAATAGAGCTCCAGCCACTTAAAAAAAAGAGAAGTTAAACAAAAAGAAAAGGGCTTGGGATGACAACCCTGGTGAGCCAGGATTCTTGGTAAAGAAAATAGCTCAGTGGGAAGCCTGCTAGAAGCCATTGTCCAGCTCCTGGGGGATGGTTCTTGGGTGGGGGGTGAGCTCAGAAATAATCAAAAGATTTTCCTTTCTTTGTCACCCTGGCCTCTGTTTATCAGCCCAAGAGTGAGTTATGGGACTGTATTTTGGTGACACCCTGACTAGCCCCTGTTCACCCTTCCACAAACAGCCCACTATCCTACCCTATCCAGAGAATCCCAGGTTGCAAGCTGCTGCTTGTTGGAGCTCATGGCAGCTCAGCAACCTTTGAAAAAGTTTAATGTGTGTCTTACTTTATGGTGTGTGAAGCAGCTAATAAATAAAGATAAGGAATATAGGCACCTTTCTTTCCTTCCTTCTTTTCTTCCTTCCTTCTTTCCTTTTTTTCCTTTTTCTTTATTTTTTTAATATGGTACTGGAATAACCCAGGACTTCATGCATGTGTACCATTACTGACTGGCCTCCCCCATCCAATAGTTATTTTATTTTACTAGTGGTTTAATAATAATTGACAAGATTATGGGATAAGATGGGTACAATTCCACACAATTCCTACCACCAGAGTTTTACATCCCATCCCCTCCATTAGAAGGTTCTCGATTGTTTATCCTTCTGAGAGTATGGGATACAGAAGGTGGGAGGTGTGTATTCTACAATTGCTTCTTTGTTGCACATGAGTATTGACAGGTCTATCCATAGCCCCAACCTACTTTTATCTTTCCCTAATGGGACAGGGCTTTGGAGAGGTAGGGTTCCAGGACTCAATCTTGAGGTCATCTGCCTAGAAAAGTCAGGTTGTTGTCACAGTAGTATTTGTAACTTGTTGACTAAAAAGCATTGAGATAAAAAGCAGAACGAATTATTTAATAATCAGGAATCTAAAAGTTAAGAATATAGCATATGAGATGTGGGGTCTTTATGTTGGAAGAAGCTAGGAAGTCTCTTTTAGGCATATTCTAAGTGGCCCATGACTTTACTAATTTTTGTCTGGGCAGGACAGCTAATGTGCAGATAGGCTGCGATTATTGTCTGGGAAGATGGTTGGAGACCATCTGAAGACAGAGTTGGAGATAGGACTAGAAAGCTTGACGTGTCATATCCAAGACTAATATGGCTAAGCTAGCTACATACAAGCATTCCTCCCTGTGCAACACTAGTTGTGTGTCACTGTAAGGCCACATGCTGAAGTGTACCTCTCCTTACAGAAGTACTTTTCTTTCTTTTTTTTTTTAACATTCTTTTTTTTTTTTTGCAAACTTTCCTGTTCTTTTTTTTTTTTTTTAAAGGAGACATTAACAAAACCATAGGATAGGAGGAGTACAACTCCACACAATTTCCACCACCAGATCTCTATATCCCCTCCCCCCCCAATAGCTTTCCCATTCTTTATCCCTGTGGGAGTATGGACTCAAGGTCATTGTGGGTTGCAGAAGGTGGAAGGTCTGGCTTCTGTAATTGCTTCCCCGCTGAACATGGGCGTTGACTTGTCAGTCCATACTCTCAGTCTGCCTCTCTGTTTCCCTAGTAGGTTGGTCCTCTGGGGAAGCAGAGATTCAGGACACATTGGTGGGATCGTCAGTCCAGGGAAGTCTGGTCAGCATCATGCTACCATCTGGAACCTGGTGGCTGAAAAAAGATTTAACATACAAAGCCAAACAAATTGTTGAACAACTATGGACCTAAAGGCTGGAATAGTGCAGATGAAGTCTTGGGGGGTACTCACTGCAGATTATTGTGTACTTTTGCTTTCAGATATATATTTTGCCCTAGTTTATGGATACGTGTGAACATATGCTGTATCTCAGGGGACCTTGTCTATATCTAGGTTTTGGGACTTTGTTAGGAAGTGAACCACCTGGAATGGAATTAGAGAATACTATGAAAGGATATGTCTCACCCGAATAATGAAGCTGAAGAGTTGTCATTCCACACCCGAAGTCTCTGGACACAGTCTGAAGTGAAGCATGCTGTGGTGGCACTCGTTGCATTGATTAGGTTGTGATCCACAGATTCAATATTATTTGATATGAATTGAGAGAAGCATGCAGGAAAGTGGGCCCCACCCTAAGGTTCCAGGACTCGGGGAAATATAAGCTCTATAGTTGAAATGTGAGGTTCCTGCTGTCTTAGGGTTCAAGAAGACAATGGATAGTTATTGTTATCATCACATTATTTGGTAATCGGGTTAACTTTGAAAAGTCCCTTTGTTAGGATTTGCTGTATAATACCCAACATCTTGTATATAGCTGCACCACCGGCTGCTTCTGTTCTCCCTGGTCTAGGCTTTTGAGAGAGTCAATATATCAAAGACTCAGCCTATATATTAAAAAGACTCAGTCTGTGCTTTAAAAATTTCGAGACATATAATCAATTTTTCCCTTTTCATATTAATTAAATAGTGATTTATATGACTATAATTTAACAGGAATGTACATAAACACCATTCCCACCCACCCATCCCAGCCCCCCCCAACGCCCAGGGAAGCCGAATATCCACCCTCCCCCTCACCACAGGGTGTTTTTTTCCTTTGGTGCCCTACTCTAGAATTAGTCAATTCCTGCTTTCAGTTTCCCTTTCTGTTCTTCTTTCTCAGCTTCTGTTGATGAGTGGGATCATCCCATACTTGTCTTTATCTTTCTGACTTAGCTCACTTAACATAATTCCTTCTACCTATGTCCAAGATGTGTCAGAGAAGGTGGGCTCATTGTTCTTAATAGCTGTGTAGTATTCCACTGTGTATATATACCACAGCTTTCTCAGCCACTCATCTGGTGTTGGGCACCTGGGTTGCTTCCAGGTTTTAGCTATTATGAATTATGCTGCCAAGAACATAGGTGTACACATATCTTTTTGGTTGGGCATTATGGAATCCTTGGGGTATATCCCCAGGAGAGGAATTAATAGGTCATATGGAAGGTCCATGTCTAGCCTTCTGAGAGTTTTCCAGACTGCTCTCTAGAGAGGCTGGACCAATTTACATCCCCACTAGCAGTGCAGAAGGGTTCCTCTGTCCCCACAGCCTCTCCAGCATTTGTTGCTGCTGTCCTTTTTGATGTATGCCATTCTCATGGGAGTGAGGTACTATCTCAGTGTTGTCTTAATTTGCATTTCTCTGACAATCAGCGACCTGGAGCAGTTTTTCATGTTTGTTAGCCTTTTGGATCTCCTCTGAGGTGAATGTTTTGTTCATATCCTCTGCCCATTTTTGGATGGGGCCATTTGCTTTATTGTTGCTAAGTTTGCTGAGCTCTTTGTATATTTTGGTTATTAGTCTCTTGTCTGATGTATGGCATGTGAAGATCTTGTCTTATTCTGTGAGGGGCCTCTTTGTGTGATAGTCTCTTTGACTGTATGAGAAGCTTTTCAATTTTATGTAGTCCCATTGGTTTGTTTCTGCTTTAGTCTTCCTTGCAATTGGGTTTGTTTCATCAAAGATGTCCTTGAGGTTTAGGTGGGAAAGTGTTCCACCAATGTTTTTCTCTAAGTATTTGATAGTTTCTGGTCTTTTGTATGGTTATCTTATTTTCAATGTTGTTTATTTCTGCTCTAATTTTAGTGATTTCTGTTCTTCTTGTTGCTTTAGGGTTCCTTTGTTTCTCTTCCTCTAAGTCCTTAAAGTGTGCGGTAAGGTCGTTTTCTTCAGCTTTTTCTTGTTCTCTAGTATGTGATTGTATGGCTATGAGTTCCCCTCTCAGTACTGCCTTAGCTGTGTCTCAAATATTTTCATAGCTTGTGCCTTCATTTTCATTTGTTTCCAGGAACATTTGAATTTCTTGCTTGAGTGCTTCTTTTACCCAGCAGTTCTTAAGCAGTATGTTGTTTAGTTTCCAAATTCTGTGCTTTTTAGTAATTTTCTGTTTGTTGTTAGAGAAGTACTTTTCTATGTAATAGAATGGAGAACCAAGTCCATTGGGTCACCTGAAATGAGTTGTGGAGTTGGGTTTAGAATTGGGCCAAGATGATCATATCTGCTTCTCTTAGTTTTATCTAAACTTCCAGGTAAGGTGTCTAGTTCAAGCTATATATTGCTATATATTCAGCATTTTCTCTAAATTATGAAGTGTTTGAAGTTTAATTTGGAAAATTATGTACAATAATAAAATTACATAAATGCTATTTCCTACCATCCTATCAACTTTTATGTTTTATATATGTTTTATATAGATTTGCAGTGAAAACTGGGACATGATTACTGGGTAAGCCACTCCACTGAATTGCTTCATTAAGAAACAAAGGAGTCTTCTTTTTCTTTTTCTGTTTTGTAAGTGAGGGGAAAATATCATAGTTGGGCTCATTAACAGAGGTCCATCATATGTATATTAAGAGAATGCGCTTCTGCTCGCGTCTTCCAGGCACAATCACTCAACAATCACCCCTTGCTGGCCAGCCACTAATGTTTCAATGTACTTTTTGCACTGGTGCCAGCCGTCTGTCATTAAACTCATACTTTCCTGAACATTCACCTCAGGATGTGGTTGGTGCTTTTAAAATATCCAGAATGATATTTAGTATCCACTTTAACTAGCTAAGTGAGAAAGAGGGAGGGAGCGAGGGAGGGAGATCTTTTACAATTACATTCATGGTTTTCTTGCTCATTTGCACAATGAATGATTCAGCATCATGGGGCTGACCCTCCTGGTCTCTACACTGCCTCTGAGAACACAGCTAGACAGTGGGGGTCCCTGACTGTACCATTACTTACACAGCCTAGAGAATGGAGCAGATTATCTCCCAGACCTCACAGGGTCATTATTTGGAGGAGAGATTCAGCAGTCTCACAGACCCTGCATAGGAATTGCCTCTGTGACTTTGCTCCCTGTCTCCCTCATGCCGACAGTCTTCTATGACCTTTCGCTGACATATTCCATGTTCCTCTTGAGTGGTTTCTGCAGACCATGAAACATAGTTACTCAGATTTTACCCGCCCCCCCCCTGCTTTTTTAATGTGTTCTTATTTAACAATATAGATGAAAGAAGTATATGGGTCACATATTAACTTGAGAACTATTTAAGCTAGTTTTTAGTAAACAGTTTAGTCATTATCCATGTAAAAAGAAAGTCAAAGTTTAGTTTATGGGGCTGGGCGGTGGCACACCTGGTTGAGCACACATGTTGCAATGTGCAAGGACCTGGGTTCGAGCCCCCAGTCCCCACTTGCACTGGAAAAGCTTTGTGAGTGGTGAAGCAGGGCTTCAGGTGTCTCTCTGTCTCTCTCTCTCTCTCTATCACCCCTTCCCTCTCTATCCAATAAATAAATAAAGATTAAAATTTTTTTAAGTTTAGTTTATTAAAAAAATGAAGCATGTTTTAAATAACATACAAACAAAACTGTAAAGACACTGAATAAGGCTGTAATATATGTGTAACTAGAGGTGAACAGCTGATTAGTAAATGGGCCTCCGAGAAGAGAGACAAGTATTTTGAACATGGACAGGAAGCAGTTGGATCTGAAGTATAGATGACCCTGAATGAGTGCAGATCAAAATGAAGTACATGAAAATAATGGAGAAAAAGAAAGTTTTCTTATGAATCACTTATATTTGGGAGTAGCCAGAAAAGAGTATTACAGCAAATCAATGAGGGATCTCAGTACCATTGCAGCAACATTATTATAGTTAAAAGTCAATAATGAGTGTTGCGTGGAACATGAATTAGAACTGGGTGTACAGCACATTTCACATCTTTCTGGGTGTCACTCAATACACACCCATGTAATTACAGTTCTGGGGTAAGGGAGGGAAATATAAGAAGCTTAACTAATTTGTAGAAACAGGGAAAAAATATATCATCCTTTTCTCTCAGGCATTTGCCATATGTGTCTTTTCTGGTAGGGATTCTTTTTATAGACCAAATGTAGCATGTCACACCTGGATACCACCTACACAGTCTTTCTAACTTACAGGAAATACAAAGAATAAACGCTTAAGTTTTACTGTTATGGTTACATCTATATATGTGACATTCTCCAAATGTAACTGTTAGGAGATACGTCTGAGAGCTAAAACCTACTCTGGGACTAGTTTATCTCCTGGTCTCTTAAACTCAATAACTCATCTGAAATCCAAGACGTTTCCTTTATTGCATTACCTTCCAAAATGAATTCCCATAAATGCCACTGAAGCAGAATCTACTTCTTCAACATCTCAGAAGAAAGACCCATGACCACTTCCATGATTTATATGGATGAGTTTTGTAAAAAGACATGATGCCATGGGCCATGTGAAGATGTGAGTCAGGGTGCTTTGTACCTCACCTAAGGGTGTTTAATGTTCTGCATTCAGGTAGCCTGCTTGTAAGACTCAGGAGACAGAGAAATAGTTCATACCTCTTTAATGTACACGGCAATATGAGATTGATTTTTCAGAGACTTCACTGGGGCTATCCTGAGTTTCTGAGTAAGATTTCTATGTCTCCCAAGTTGGTTTTAGGCAGTGGACACAGGGATGAGTCATTCTGGAATACCCCGCCTGTTTATTACAGCCAGTTTGTGATTTCACAGGCTCAGCATTACGTCTTGGAATCCAGTGATTGTTTCATGTCCTGTGTGTTGTAGGATGTTTAGCAGTATCCCTGGCCTCTGTCCACGAGATGCCAATTACCTGACCCCCTTTCCCGTGCTGGTAGTGATAACCAAGTATGTCTGCTGGTACTGCCAGATGCCCTTTGGAAGAAAGGAGACAAAATTTCTATCAGTTAAGAACCACTGTTAATAGTGAAAGAATAAAAAAAAAAAATACTAAGGCTCCAAGAGACACAGTCTCTAGGATCCTGTTCTTTAACATGGATTCTCATCCCTTGTGCAAGTCCTTTTTTTTTTGTCTCCCAGTTATAGATGGGGCTCTGTGCCTGCACTATGTATCCACTGCTCCTGGAGGCCATTTTCCCCATTTCGTTGCTCTTGTTGTTGTTATGTGTTATTGTGATTGTTTGTTGCCATTGCTGTTGTTGGATAGGACAGAGAAATCGAGAGAGGAGGGGAAGACAGAAGGGGGGAGAGAAAGACACCTGCTGACCTGCTTCACTGCCGTGAAACAACCTCCCTGCAGGTGAGGAGTGGGGGGGCTTGTACTGGGATCCTTATGTGGGTCCTTGCACCTCACGCCATGTGTGCTTCACCGCCCGGCCCCACAATTAGTGTATTATTATACCTGGTTATCTTATTTGATTACCTGCAGTGCTTGGTAATTGATGAATAGAAACAGTAGATACAGTATAAGATGTGTGTTTGTGGTGTCATCCCCTACCGTTTCTTCTGAGGATCTTTGGAGAACTCGGTGTTCAACAATAGAGAGTAGGTTGGTGTATTTTTTAAAGATGTTGCTTTCTTAGTTATCAGTTCTTCCGAGTTATATCCTTTATTATGTATTATTTATTCAGTGCTTGCAATGTGCTAGACTTCTTCTCATCTGCCAGCACTGTGCACTGAAGACTTTCTTCAAGAAATTTGTAGTTTAACAGGAAAAAAGAAAAAGACATTTGTAGTCTAAGAGACAGTTAGTCATTGCTACAAATGAAAATGTCTTCCTATGAATAATCTGATAAAGAAATTAAAGTTAAGCCTATCTTGCTCACCTCATTAGCCAATGCTTATAGTTTCCAGATCTATGAATGATAGTGGTGGATCCATTTGATATCCAGTACCTCAGGATAACCCTAGGACTTAAGGGGGATTCTTTCTTGAGAGATTCCTGAACTAAGGAGCTTCAGCTCTCTGCTGTGGAGAAAGCATTGTATCTGCATTATCTTCTTTCATGGTAGTTTGACAGAGTTAATATAGACAAATCCCTGTGGTGACAGTACCTAGACAGATACTTGGTAAACAGGTCTCCTACAGTACTTAAAATAGCATTACAAGGTAGGTGTGTCTATTTTAGTCTGAAGGTGAAGAAAGCCGTGGCTGAGATCTTTTAGGAAGAGGCAAACTGGGACTCCAAATGTCTCTTTTATTGAGAGCAGGGGGCTTAATGGCTTACAACACAGTGTTTGACACATAGGTACAATTTCTCATCTGTCCGATAGGTGCCTGAGAAACACTTATTTCCCCAATACAGGGCTCCCACTTCCCTTATACACCAAGACCCCACTGTCTTTTCATTCCACCCCTTTCCCTCCTACCCCGGAGTCCTTTATTTTAGTGCAGTAACTCCAAAGCTATTTCTGGCATAACACTGAAATACTGTCTCCACTTAATGAGGCACCAGGCCTTATAGGCCAGTTCTGTTCTGGATCTTTGGTATAAGGAAAAGTCATAATACCTACTCTCAAATATGCCATAGCCAAAAATGGAAGGGATAGGTGTACACACACACTACATTTAAAATTATATAAGCTAAGTATGTGCAAATTGCTTAAATTTTGTGAAATAATAAAGTATTGTATATACTATGTATTATAGTTTTAAGAAACATGCAGTGTTTTGCCCATAAGTGTGTTGATTGATACTAATTAGAAAGCACAGAGAGTATCAGTAACTCAGGTTCATTTCCTGCCCTTGTTTGATAATTGAAGAGAGAGTTCACAGAATGAATTGCCTTTATATAGAGGGAAATAAACTTTTTTAAAAAATAATTTTAATTTATAGCTTAGTTCATGTTTTTATCTACTCCCGTAATCTGAAATGTGTGGGCAGTCTTGTAACCATGGACATTTCTAGTCAAGTACAGTCACTGTTCATCAGGAATTTACGTAGTTCTTTTACTGAAAGGAACCATTTTATTGGACAGATCTAGATTTTTTTGACCCAGTAACTTACAAGGAAGAGGATGTTTTCTTTACTTTTATTTTTTTCTTTTGTAATAACTTTATTGTGGAGACAATAGTTTAGAAAATAGTTGTTGACACACAGGTTCCACCTCTCATTTCCCCATGGTAGGTATCTGCAAGATAGTCTCTCTCCCAACCTAGGTCCTTTTCTAACATCATATGCCAGGACTCCAGAACCCCTCATCTCACCCCTCTTCCTCCTTCCCCAGAGTTTTATTATTGAAAGACTAGTTATTATTTATTCAAGAGTTTTATTATTGAAAGACTAGTTGAAGGTGTCGTTTCAGCATTTTTATCTGAGTGTGGAAAGATATGTGGTGATGGCGTCTTCTGTAAGTACAGATTTGCTTCTCTAAGCTTCCACTTGCTCAGTTTCTTATCATTCTGGTTTATTTTTCTTCCCTGCACACATTCACTATTCTGTTTGTTTCTTTTTTGTTGCTTCTTTGTTCATTTTGATCTTTGTCATTCTCCCTTTGGTTTTTGTTCTTGTCCCCAGTTCCTTAAAATTCTTATATGTGTTTATATTCAACAGTTTTCCTGGTAGTATTTCAAGATGAACTAAAAAAAAAAAAAAGTCAAGAGAAGGGAACCTGAATTTCTCAAACTTTCTAAAACTTCAGTTTGAGTAAGAGAAAAGGTTCAGGTCAACTCTTATTTTTATCTGAATAGCTTTCCCATCCAAATAGTCAGCATAAGGAATGTAAAAAGATTTAGGGGAATACAGCCATAGTCATGAATAATTCAAAGCTACATTAAGAATGCAGAAATTTTGGAGCAACCAGTACATTTTATAGAGAATATTAGAGAAACACTAGGGAAAGAAAACAAATATCACTTCTTCTTATCATTTTTATTAAAAGGAAACACTGAGAAAAAAAAAACCTATATACTTTTTCCAATTATAAATCACAAAGTACACTGGAACCAGGATTCTTTCTTTAAAAAAGTCATATTGAAGCACAGTAGTAAGCAGAACTTCTTGTTTGCTCTTTTAATATCCATCTGTACTTACCTTGAGTAAGCTTTAAAAAAAATCACAAATAACTACACATAGTTCTTGAATTTTTAGGAACTCTAATCCATATTCATATTACAGGCAATTAGTTTCATCTGGCTAATAAAATATTCACATTTGGGGGCAAGAAAGAGCTTATCCAGCAGAACACCTGGGCCAAAGGGCCCAGGTTCAAGCCTCTGGCCCCACATGGAGTACCATGCAGAAAGAGAAGCTTCACAAGTGGTGTAACAGTGTTGAAGTATCACTCCTTTCACTCTCTGTCTCTCTCTCTTCCCTTCCTCCCTCTGTTTTTATCTGTGATTGAAAAAGGAAAAACGTACTGGGAATTGTAGGCACAGGGCCCTGATGAAATACCAGTGGAGGGGGGGAAAGAAAAAGAAACAAACATGCATACTCACTTCAGGCACATATTTTATGTATAGTAAGTTCCCGTGCAGCTGTGATTGACCTAACAGGGAAGACAGTTCACCTGAGATTGTCAGGGACCCCCATGCCTGACACTCCTGCTGCACGCACTAGACTAGTACTCTCATGGCTCTCTTTCAATGTGAAACTTTCTGTTTATATTTCATCATAAATAAATCAATATAAATATTTTAAAGGAGGGGTCTCTTTATTTTTTTACTTTTTCTCTTTCTTTTTTTAAAAATTCATTTATTTATAAAATGGAAAAATGACAAGACCATAGGATAAGCTTTGGTGGTACAATCTCCACTACCAAAGCTCTGTATTCCACCCCCTCCCCTGATAGCTTTCCTATTCTTTAACCTTATGGGAGTATGGACCCAGGGTCATGATGGGCTGCAGAAGGTGGAAGGTCTGGCTTCCCCACTAAACATGGGCGTTGACAGTTCGATCCATACTCCCAACCTGTCTCTCTCTTTGTCTAGTGGGGCAGGGCTCTGAGGAAGCAGAGCTCCAGGATACATTGGTGGGGTTGTCTGTCCAGGGAAGTCTGGTTGGCATCATGGTAGCATCTGGAACCTAGTGGCTGAAAAGGAGTTAACATATAAAGCCATACAAATTGATTAATCATGAACCTAAAGGCTAGAATATTGCAGATGATTTGGGTATAGCTAGGAGGTCTATTTTAGGTATATTGCAAAGGGCCCATGACTTTATTAGTTTTTGAGTGAGCCTGACATCTGATTTGCAGATGCACCCAGGTTATTGTCTGGGGAGATGATGTCATGGCTGGAAAAAAGGCTAGAAAGCTGGATCAGGGAAGAGAGTAGCTCCCAAATATGGGAAAAGTGTATAAATATTGTTGACTGTAAACCCCATCAATTTTATTTGGGGCCCATATTTAGCACAGGAGCCTATATAACACCTACATCCCTGTAGGTCCAGACTTGCATTCTGTGGTCATCAGTAGGAACATTCCGAGTTGCACCAATTTCAGGACCCGTCTTCTTCAGGTGGTAGATAGAGTATGTTATCCAACTCCCCTTCGGAGGATGCAACATTCTCTACCATTGTTGATCCACATTGAGGGCAAGGTCCTATGGGGGTCCCGGAAGGGGTCCATTATGTTGTTCCTGATGGAGACAACCAGTGATAATGGAGAAAGGGATCTATTCGAAGTCTACACTTACTGTGTTTGTGTGGGATCCGAGGACTTTCCAACTAGGGCCCCAGATACTGGGGTGCCATGATAGTAACTAAATAGACATCATTAAAGTATGCTAGTCTCTTGCCCTTATTCAGCATTTGTAGTCCTTACTTAGATAAGGTTAACTTTGGAGTGACTGAGGGAAGTATAATAGGAAGTAGAGCAGGGTATCTAGGTCTAAGTAGAAGCTATTTCATTAGGTACTTTAAGGTGTCTTTTTTAGGTCTTTCTACTTGCTTCATTTACTGACTCACTGCAAACTACTGTGCACTTTTGCTTTAATGTATATATTTTCCCTAATTTATGAATACATGTGTACATCTGCCTCATGAGACCACCTGGTACCACAACAAGACAGGACTAGAACGACTTTAGGAAACCACCAAATCACCAGTGAGTGCAAACACCTGTGGCTCATGGACACAGAGGCACCTTGGGAGAGATTAACTGGCTGGTAATAGTCCTGCAGTTATTCAATTGAGACAGCACCCCCCCCACTCTGTTTCACCAATAAGGGGACAGCTGAAGGGAGGAGAGGTCTCCTCTAAAAGCAAGGAATTAAAGGCATACAGATTGGAAGAGAAGAAGTCAAACTCCCCCTATTTGCAGAGGACATGATAGTATACATATAAAAACAAAAACCTAAGGAATCTAGCAAGAAGCTTTTGAAAATCATCAGGAAATACAGTAAGGTGTCAGGCTACAAAATTAATATTCAAAAGTCAGTGGCATTCCTCTATGCAAACACTAAGTTAGAGGAAGTTGAAATCCAGAAATCAATTCCTTTTACTATAGCAACAAAAACAATAAAATATCTAGGAATAAACCTAACCAAAGAAGTGAAAGATTGTATACTGAAAATTATGAGTCACTACTCAAGGAAATTGAAAAACACACAAAGAAGTGGAAAGATATTCCATGTTCATGGGTTGGAAGAGTTAACATCATCAAAATGAATATACTACCCAGAGCCATATACAAATTTAATGCTACCCCCATCAAGATCCCAACCACATTTTTAGAAGAATAGAACAAATGCTACAAATGTTTATCTGGAACCAGAAAAGACCTAGAATTGCCAAAACAATCTTGAGGAGAAAGAACAGAACTGGAGGCATCACACTCTCAGATCTCAAATTGTATTATAGGGCCATTGTTATCAAAACTGCTTGGTACTGGAACACGAATAGGCACACTGACCAGTGGGCTAGAATTGAGAGCCCAGAGTGAGCCCCTACACCTATGGACATCTAATCTTTGACAAAGGGGCCCAAACTATTAAATGGGGAAAGCAGTCTCTTCAACAAATGGTGCTGGAAAAAAATGGGTTGGAACATGCAGAAGAATGAAACTGAACCACTATATTTCACCAAATACAAAAGTAAATTTTAAGTGGATCAAGGACTTGGATGTCAGATCAGAAGCTATCAGATACTTATAGGAAAATATTGGCAGAACTCTTCTCCGCATAAATTTTAAAGACATCTTAAATGGAATGAATCCAATTACAAAGAAGACTAAGGCAAGCATAAACCAATGGGACTACACCAAATTAAAAAGCCTCTGCACAGCAAAAGAAACCGCTACCCAAACCAAGAGACCCCTCACAGAATGGGAGAAGATCTTTACATGCCATACATCAGACAAGAGGCTAATAACCAGAATATATAAAAAGCTTGCCAAATACAACAACAAGACAACAAATAAACCCATCCAGAAATGGGGGGATGACATAGACAGAATATTCACCACAGAAGAGATCCAAAAGGCCAAGAAACACATGAAAAAATGCTCCAAGTCTCTGATTGTCAGAGAAATGCAAATATAGACAACAATGAGATATCACTTCACTCCTGTGAGAATGTCATACATCAGAAAAGGTAGCAGCAGCAAATGCTGGAGAGGTTGTGGGGTCAAAGGAACCCTCCTGCATAAATTGGTCCAACTTATGTGGAGAACAGTCTTGAGAACTCTCAGCAGGCTAGAAATGGAACTAACCTATGATACTGCAATTCCTCTCTTGGGGATATATCCTAAGGAACCCAACACACCTATCCAAAAAGATCTGTGTATGCATATGTTCTTAGCTGCACAATTTGTAATAGCCAAAACGTGGAAGCAACCCAGGTGTCCAACAGCAGATGAGTGGCTGAGCAAATTGTGGTATATATACACAATGGAATACTTACTCAGCTATAAAAAATGGTGACTTCACCATTTTCAGCCAATCTTGGATGGACCTTGAAAAATCCATGTTAAGTGAAATAAGTCAGAAACAGAAGGATGAATGTGGGATGATCTCACTCTCAGGCAGAAGTTGAAAAACAATATTAGAAGAGCAAACACAAGTAGAACCTGAATTGGGATTGGCGTATTGCACCAAAGTAAAGAGACTCTGCGATGGGTGGGTGAGGAGAATACAGGTCCCAGAAGGATGACAGAGGACCTAGTGAAGGTTATATTGTTATATGGAAAATGGGAAATGTTATGTTTGTACAAACTATTGTATTTACTATCAAATGTAAAACATTAATTCCCCAATAAATAATTTAAAAAAAAAGTTTACATTGCAATCATGCCGTCATTCATTTCAAACTGTAGTGTCCCCTGTGATCACATCAAGCATGGGACCTAGCACAGACTAGATGCTCAGGAAATGTGTGCCCTTACTGGAAGTGATTATGCTTGGTGAAGTAAGTAAGGAAGTGAAAGACAACTCCCAGATGTATTCATTTATATCTGGAATATAAAAAATTAGAACATATGAACTTTTTTAAAAAACACTAGCTGACCTGTCTCTAAGACCTTAGGAGAACTATGATGATTATCCTGAGAAGGAAGGGGTAAAGAATTTGATGGAGGTAGTATTGAACTATATCTGTAGTATCTTATCATCTTGTAAATCATTACTAAATCACTAATAAAAATGTTTCCTTTTCCTTTTTCCTTGAATCTGTCTTACAGATATCTACTTTAGAGAATCTTCAAAATTCCAGCCAAAATTTAAAACAGAAAAGTTGTTTTGCTTTCATTGCTAACAAATAAGCAGACCTTTGCTTCATTCCCCAAGTCACCCTTGGACTCTCATTTCTTTGTGATCCATTACCATTTTGAAAGAAGGAAAATACCAACGCTGAGCAGTGGCACATAACACCACTCTCAAGGACCTGGGTTGCTCTAGCCCCTGGTCCTCACCTGCAGCTGGAAAACTTCACTATTGGTAGAGCAATGCTGCAGGTGTCACTTATTCACTTCTTTCTTTGCCTCTATCAGAAAGAAAATAAAAGTGACCATTGAGAATGGTGGAGTCATGTTGCAAGCACCAATAACTCTAGTAGTAAAAAAAGAAAAAAAATCAAACAGGAAAAATGTCATAAATATGTTTAGTATTTAACTCCTATTTCTTCTTAAAATTGTTCTATTTCTACAAGGTTACTGTGACTATTTTAAATATCGCGAGGCAGTGTTCTCTGGACAAATAAATACCTTATGTGCACCAGCATCTGCTTAGGTGACTTTGTCTACTGAAGTCCTACAAAGTAAATTAATAATTTGAAAATCCTCAGAGAGTCCTGGAATCTGCCACATCACACTTTGCTGTAACTAACTGAAATTAATGTGGATGAAGTTATAGAGTTTTTGCTGTTTCTTCTCTAGTGGAATTCTGAGAAAGTCATCCAACGTGGAGAAGGACAGCAATTTATCACTGCAGAGCACTAAAGTTCCAGAAAGGAGGCACGCATCACTGGGTAAGCTATTCTCTTCTTTTGAGTGTAGGAGGGGGCCTTTCAGAACAGCTGGGAAAGCTCTAATCTTTAAAAGAGTTATACTTCTTAACTTTTTGAAGATGGAATGCCTCGACTATCCCTGAGAGATCTAAGTGTGCTTTATGGTTGCCTGAGTGTGGCGGTGCAATTAGGCAAAGTTCTTGAGAATAATTGGAAGTTAAACTTTTACTAGAAAAACTCTCTTGGAGCAAATACCTAGCTGGTACTGATGTAAAACTGAGAAATTCACATTTTTCCAGAATTGACAAAGAACTTTTCCCAGTTCTTTGCAATTGAATAATGTTGGAATAAGTGTAAAGTTCCAGTAATAAAAATAGGGGCTGAATCCCTAGGATAGAGTCTCAGATATTTATTCCAATTTTCCATTTCACAGATAAAGAAGATGAGAACCAACAAAGAAACTGGTGCTAGAATACCTGCCAGGCTAGAGCTCTCCCAGCAGGGCTTTTGTTTCTTCCACTCCATACTCAGATTGTATGTTTCCTTCAGTCACTGCTGAGCCAGTGATCCTGAAACCAGTGTGCAGAGAACCATCGGGCTAAGATTACTCAGCTTATGTCCAAGTGATTCTCTAATACAGATGGTTTTGCGAAACACTCATTAGAAGCCACAGGTTGCGAGTAAATTCTCAACAGTAGCAGTATTATTTTTTATTCAGCCTACAAAGAATTATTTGGTCCCTGCTGTTAAGCAGTACTGTAATATGTACTGAAGCTATATATTGAGTTGTTAGAAATGTCTTGACTTATATCTTGCATAGAAAAATACATCATGTCTTTTACTGAAAGCCTCGTATATTAATGAGAAAAATAAAGATCTCTGTGTTGGAATATTATTGGCATGCTGACAAAAAATAGTAATACCCTTAAAACATTTCATGGAGTATTTAAGATTCTGTGATGCTAAGTAGCATTCCAATTCAAATTGATGAACTGAATGGAAAACAGTATTGTGTTAATAGAGTAGGAATATGGTGTTGAATGGTTCTGAGGAGTTAATGTTCTCTTGTGAATGATCTGTGGCAGTTTGGCTGAGTAAGTTAAAGCACACAGAAATAAGATAGCTCTCTGGTCCAGTAAGCTTTGCTTTGCTCAGTAGCCTCAGATTATGTTTCTCACTCTAGCCAGTCATCTCACAAATGTATTGCCTCAGTCTAGAGCAACCAGTCGGTAAATTTTTCAGTTCTGTGGAAATGATGATAAAGCCTAGACCCAACTGCTGATAGGCCACTGTACCATTGAATATTAAGACTATTTTCTGTAAGGATAGCACAGTATTTCTGTCTAAAATGTACAAAAATTGACACGCTAACTTAATGAACATCCATGCTATACATAGGGATATACTCTTCTAACTAATGGTCCTCCCAGAACACTGGCACATTATAAATAGTACTAGCTGAGGCCACTTTGGGATTACTTAGAGTGTACTGTAGACCAAACTAATTGCTTTATCCCATTTATGTGATGTGAAATATCATTCAGAAACCACATTTGGGAGGAGAGAATTTATGATCCTAAGCAGATTTCAGCATCCCCATTGAATAATTAAAAAGAAAACTATTATCACCAGATGTGCATTGGCAGATCTTTTGAACAGATGTTGGACACGATGGATCTGTGGAGCTAGTGTAGGAACCTCGAATCCTCTAGGCCTGCACAGAAATGATTCCTCTTATTAGGCAATAATATTGGTAATGAAGTTTAATGATATAAACTAGAATGCAAGCAAATGACATCTAAAGTGATTGGGATAAAAAACCAAGAGCAGACCAGAACCATCACAGTTTTATGTGAAGAGAAAAATTAATGGAATTTTCCATTTTGCTAGTATGAAACTTTCATGAAACACGTCTATTTGAGCAAAGTCTTGCTAAGGAGTATCTAAGGGCAAAAGTAATATTTATGGATTCTTATGAGAAGCTGCCTGTGTGTGTATGCGTGTGTTTGGAATGCTAATCTTATCTTTCTCCTACTACAGCTACAGTATTTCCCAGTCCGAGTTCTGATTTGGAAAGTACTGGAACAGATACGTTCAATGGTAGTCAGCTGCTTACACAGATTCTTACCCTGGAAAAGGTAATTTCATTTCGTTTTCAACTATCCAGATTATAAAGAACAATTAAACAAAAACCTTACAGGTTAATAGAGGGATCTCTCAAGTAGGAAGAAGTATCAGGCACCTTTCTCATTTGGAGTCATATCTCAGGAGGTTATTTTCTTACAAGTCCTTTGACAAATAGCTTAATTCTAAGACATTTTGCATCCCATTATGTCTTGGACATTTATTTACTTTCCTATTAATTTCTGTACTAAGACTTAATGTTTTCATTTAGTAAAAAATAAGACAGCATTATGTCTGATCTTTTAATTTTCTGTATTGGGGAAAAAGAGAAGCTATATGAAATCAAGTGACGTTATAATATATTCATCAAACTTCTTGCCTCTAAGTTGCCTTCTAGCAACTTAGAGCTATGGAAGATTTTTCCTGAGGGGCCGAGTAGTGGCACACCTGTTACGCACACACATTACAATGAACAAAGACCCAGGTTCAAGCTCCTAGTCCCCACCTGCAGGGGGGAAGCTTGACAAGTGATGAAGTTGTGCTGCAGGTGTTTCTCTGTCTCTCTCCCTCTCCCCCTTTCTCAATTTCTGGATGTCTATATCCAATAAATAAATATATAAAAATTATATATATATATATATAAAGAAAATTTCTCCTGGAGCCAGGTGGTGGCACACCTATTGAACGCACATGTTACAATGTGCAAAGACAGAGGTTCAAGCCTCTAGTCCTCATCTGCAGGGGGAAAGCTTCACAAGTGGTAAAGCAGTGTTGCAGGTCCCTCTTTCTCTCTCTCTTTCTCCACTCCTCACTGTCACCTCCTTCCTCTCAGTTTCTTACTGTCTCATAAATAAATAAATATAAGAAATTAAAAGAAAATTTCTCCCCAAAGCAGTGAAATTATTTTCTTATCATACTTTAGAGAGCTTACCTACAGATTTCACAATGTTCACTATCCACTTAACAATTTCCTAAACGGGAGAATAGTAAACATAAGGTCTATCAGAGAGTTAAAAATGTCAGCCCACAAGCTAAATGTGTGTGTATGAGTGTATGCACACATGCATATATGGGGATTTTAAGAAATCAAGTTTAAATACTTTTAGGTAGAATATGTGTTTTTCTGTTAACTAACACCCATCATTTTTCTTTATTGTTTTGTGTTGAGGCAGACTCATATTTATGTTATGTGACTGCCTCTTTTTTTCTTTTTTTAAAATTTTTTTATATTTATTTTATTTATTTATTCCCTTTTGTTGCCCTTGTTGATTGTTATTGTTGTAGTTATTATTGTTGTTGTTGTTGTTGTTGGATAGGACAGAGAGAAATGGAGAGATGAGGGGAAGACAGAGAGGAGGAGAGAAAGATAGACACCTGCAGACCTGGCTTCACCGCCTGTGAAGCGACCCCCCGCAGGTGGGGAGCCGGGGCTCGAACCGGGATCCTTATGCCGGTCCTTGTGCTTTGCGCCACCTGCGCTTAACCCGCTGCGCTACAGCCCGACTCCCATGTGACTGCCTCTTAACATGCATGTGAGTCTTGTTTTACCTGGACAGTCCAGAAATTAATGTAATTTTCAGTATTTTTGCAGTAGAGAGACAATTACCTTTTCTCCCCATCCCTATACGCAAGCATTTACAGTACTATGTTCATGGTTAGAGGTATTCCTTCCATAATCATGGAGCATCTCTGACCTTGTTCACATTTCTGTGAATATAACCATTGTTGATCAACATGTCTCTCTTAGTAAATTAGCATTCTGTAAAACTGAGGTATCTCAGGGGCCAGGTGTGGCTCCCCTGGTTGAGCACACGTGTTATAATGTGCAAGGACCTGGGTTCAAGTCTCTGGTCTTCACCTGCAGGGGGAAAGCTTCACTAGTGGTGAAGCAGGGCTGCAGGTATCTCTCTGTCCCTCTCCTTCTCTATCTCCCCCTACCCTCTTGATTTCTGGCTGTCTCTATCAAATAGTAAAGATCATGAAACTTAGGGAAAAAAATTAGAAACTGAGGTATCTCAAAAAATTAATCATTGTGAATAAGCCAGAGGACAGCATAGAAATATTTGCCAGGAAAAGACACCTTGACTATCAAGATAATACTGCCAGTACTGATTGAAATAATATTTTTCCACTTAGCCCAGTGTATACTTTGAAAGTCTAGTTAATATAGAGCTTTAGAAAGCTCCCGAATGTGTCTGGTTAATTCCTATCTAAAACGTCCTCAAAGCAGATCAGTATGTAAGCTGGGGATGTTATTTCACTTCATTCTGTTTTTTTCATATGATTCCTAGAAGCAGAGAATTTTGTACTCTATCAGTTAAATTCTTTAGTATTTGGATTAGCAGTGCTCTTCTAAAAAATATCGCTTTGTTGCACTGAGACTCTCAGGTTCTCTTTCTCAAATAAAATTTCAGAATTCTGTGAGGCAGCGCAGAGTCATATATCCAGTGGAGAAAAGTAAAAATGAATTTCCTATGTATAGATTCATATTTTCAGAGCAGTTGGAGCAAGGAAGGGATGTAAAAATTAAGATGACATATTGATGCCTGTGTCAGCAATCTCTCTGATTCTTCTTTCTCTTTATTGCTTTTTGCAACTGTTGCAAGAATGAGTAGAGAAATCACTTTGGGGTGAGTTTATGTGTAATGCTAGGAAAGATATGAATGAATGACTGGGAGATCTGGCACTTACAGTGCATCCTAGAATAAAGTGGATCCTGTCTTGTTTTATTGCATTTAGAAGTTGAGGCACTGGAAGGCAGCATACAGATCCCCCCCCACCTTTGGCATAAACTTCAGAGAAAGAAGAAGTTAGCCCTCACATGACAGTATTATGAGTCACTTGCTAGAAAGGGTTTGTTAAATATCACAACTAAAGATAATTAGCTCTATTAGTATCTAAACAATATTAAAATGCTAAATGGAATCAACATATACCTGGGAATATTGTTATAGTTGTGATTAATCTGTGCTATGAAAGGTGTAGATGTCCAATTATCTTATTTTGAAAATGCTTTCCAGTGATTGCTTTTGGTAATATTTAATTTTGTGAATTTACATATAAGTGCCTTTCTTTTTATTTACATGCAAAATTCTTAAATGGAAAGATTACTTTTCAAATGAAATATAACCCATCTTTTCTCTAACTTGTTTCCCTTGTTTAGTCTCTAAATAAGCCCTATTGGTCTTGATAATAGACTTTGAAGTTCTTTATATTTGGACATACTCGAAGTCACGGAGTTGTATACAGACATATATAAGTGTGAAACTATAACCCTAAAGTCTTGAAATTCTGTAACTCAATGCTAAATTATCAGTAATGAAAATTTATACTTAAAAAAGGACTAGAGGAAGTCGGGCAGTAGCACAGCGGGTTAAGCGCATGTGGTACAAAGCTCAAGGACGGGTGTAAGGATCCCGGTTCAAGCCCCCGGCTCCCCACCTGCAGGGGAGTTGCTTCACAGGCGGTGAAGCAGGTCTTCAGGTGTCTGTCTTTCGCTCTCCCTTTCTGTCTTCCCCTGCTTTCTCATTTCTCTCTGTCCTATCCAACAACGAAAACATCAACAATCATAACTACAACAGCAGTAAAAACAAGGGAAACAAAAAAGGAAATAAATAAATATTTAAAAAAATTAAAATCCCCCCCAAAAAAAAGAAGGACTAGAGAAAGAAGCAGCTCACTGAATACAGTGCCTGTATTCACACAGGTGACCTAGGTTCGAGTCCTGGCACTCAGGTCCACAGGAGATGCTATGCCACTGGAGGAAGTTTCGGTGCTTTGGTGTCTTTCTCTCTCTCTCTCTCTCTTGTCTTTTTCTCCCTGTCTCCCTATGTCTTTGCCTCTACCTCAATGAAAAAAATTACCCAGCATAGTGACATCACACTTGTGTAAGGTCCTGGTTTCAACAATGTTAATTAATTAATTAATTAATTAAGCAAAACTCACAGTCAATTTCTCATAAAGGATCACAGAGACCCCTTGGCTCTCTACTGCCAAGTTTAACCCAGTAAAATTCACATATTTGACCTTGAAGTTTTTTTTTTTTTTTTTCAGAAATGGTCTAATATATTCAGGTTCTCTGAGCAGGGGTAGGAAATAAGTTTAGTTGAGTAATTGTACATAAATCCTTTAAATCATGGCAAATTAAGAAATAACACATTCACAGCATTTTAATAATTATTCCAGGGCAAATATCCTCTAGTACTGTCTTAATAGAAGCTATAGTGCAGGAGTTGGGCGGTAGCTCAGTAGGTTAAGCACACATGGCGCGAAGTGCAAGGACCGACGTAAGGATCCCGGTTCGAGCCTTTGGCTCCCCACCTGCAGGGGAGTCGCTTCACAGGTGGTAAAGCAGGTCTGCAGGTGTCTATCTTTCTTTACCTCTCTATAGAATAGGACTTTTAGGTTAGTGAAAAGCAAGAAAATCTATTTTAGGTGTGTTTCTAGGTGCTCATAAATTTGGTAATTTTTGCTTGAGCTTGATAGTTAACATGGAGGTGCACTAAGAATATTATCTGAGAAGATGTAGTCAGAGTTGAGAATAGAGTTGAGAACTATAAAGCTGAATTAGGGCAGCTAGAAGAAGAAGAATGGCAGCGAATAGCTCCCAAACTTGAAGAAAATACACAAATACAATTAACCTTTTACCACCTCAATCTGACCCAATTTCCCTTTTTCTTTACATTTAGCACAGGAGCCTGTATGATTTCCAAATCTCTGTCAATCTGAGCTCATTACTCCATGGTCACAGGTGGGAACATGAGTTCTTTGAATGGCAGAGTAGGATGACTCAGCTTCCCTTCAGAAAGTAGTGTAGTCCCTACCACTGCTACATCTGGAGAGACTTCACTAATAATTTTATCCTACTTCTTTCATGTATTTTAGCTATTAAAACAAAATTCCACATCTGAAGATATACGAAGAGAACTGTGTGAGAACTACCCAAGATACATTGCTGATTATGCTTTCTCTTGGACAACTCTAGGGAAAAATGTTTTTAGCAAATTTTGCCTGTTCAACACAACCCTCTTAGAGTCTACTCTCCAAGAACTATCAAACCAGTTGTCTCAGGTGAGTGTAAATATTTTAGTATGATCAAGGTCTCATAAATGATAGAAGGAAACATTGTTTCTATTCTTGTGTTCACAGTGCAACTCAACATGAATCAAAACAAATTCACAGCTCATGTAGACTGGGAAATTCTGACTTTTATATTTAATTTAGGCATGGATTCTCCATACAGGGCGTTGTGCACATTGTCTAATTTTGTGTAATGTGTGCTTTCCATTTAAATATGCAAGATGGAAGTGATTTAAATGTTAAGCCAAAAAGATTACATTATGGTTAATATAGGCAAATCTTTGTAGATGAAAACTGATTTTACTTTATAGCAAATGTAGATTGACTGGTTCCTCTGAGATCTTTAAATAAGATTACTCAGGATGTAGTAAAAGAGCTGGATTTGCATAACTCTCAGTAGTTGGAATAATGGGTAATCCTTTAGAAGTTTTCCTACTGATATCAAACTTAAATTGAAAGGCTTGTTTTTTATTTTTTATTTTTTTGATGAAATGACCTATCTCTCTCCCTAATGTATTATACATGAGAACCTAGAATATTACGTTGTATGGTGATAATGAGTACTTGTATATTCTGATCTTAAACTACAACTTGAAAATAAGATGCCGATGATCTACGTTACACATAGAATGAAACGTCACAAAAATATCCAGAGTTTTGAGAATTTTATTAGCAGGAATAAGTGAAACATATCTATTTCAAGTACTTTTCCCTCAATTCTCTCAATTTATTGTAATATTTATTAAATACAGAATGCTTAAATTATCCTTCAGTAATCTGAGGTTTCTAAATGAATCAGATTAGAGACATTGTTAATAGTAACCCCAATCCAATATGGAGCACTTAAAACCTTTTCCTAATTAATTTAGCAGTCATATGTAGCAGAATGTGTGGCTAACAAAAGCTATGTTTAAAGTCACACTCTTGGGAGTCCGGCTGTAGCGCAGCGGGTTAAGCGCAGGTGGCGCTAAGCTCAAGGACCGGCATCAGGATCCCGGTTCGAGCCCCCGGCTCCCCACCTGCAGGCAGGTCCCTTCACAGGCGGTGAAGCAGGTCTGCAGGTGTCTGTCTTTCTCTCCCCCTCTCTGTCTTCCCCTCCTCTCTCCATTTCTCTCTGTCCTATCCAACAACAACGACATCAACAATAACTACAACAATAAAACAATAAGGGCAACAAAAGGGAATAAATAAATAAATAAAAATAAATTTTAAAAAACTTAAAAAAAATAAAGTCACACTCTTCGCATAAAAAAAGTTTGAATTGAAAAGCAATATTAAAAAAAAAACAAAAAATGATGAGAACAATATAGACCCTCTGGGTATGGAAATACTAAAGAAGCCGGAGCTCAGGGTGTAACCTAGTTGAAAGTCAGATTCAGAGGTTAAGGGCAGCTGCTGTCAAACTTGAGATGACCAGCACACAGAATCATCTGCACTTGAAGCTGTAGGAATTAAGGCAATGGGCAGCAATGAAAGCATTAAAGGTGGGACTTTGCATCACCCCATCCCATATGTTTCCTCTTACACAAGCCCTCAGAGACACTAAATATCCTGCATACCAAATAAGCAGAACCTAGACTATATGAAAGATGAGGAGGACTTGTGGGTTGAAAATGATGAAATACACACCAGTACTTATGGGAAAACAGATGATGTTTTAATGCAACAATGAAATGTCATATGCGTGGAGTGGTACGTGTACTAATCCTGACAGAACAGACTATACATTTTGCAGTGCAATAACTTCAGTTGATGGAAATCTCTAGGCTGCACATATGAAAAGTTTGGAGATACTCAGTAGAATAGTAACCTAGCTGGTAGGGGCCACTCATCCCCCATGGATGCAAAGGTGGGGGTGAGAGATAAAGAATGACTTAGCAGCTAACCCAGTCAAGGTTGATTCTGATATCACACTTCTGACTGACAGTGAAACACTGGGCCTGGAATGGGGCCTAAACTCCAACAGCTTTTGATCTCTACCTGTGGCCAAGAAGCCTTCTTTGTAGGAGTTTCTGAGGTCTTCATCCCAGAGAAGTGAACCTTCCCTCCTTTTAAACAGAAACTATAGGAAACCCTCAGTCTCAAACTGTCTCCAATCTCACCCCACTTCCAGAGCTGAAACATAGTGGCTTGTACTCCCTCTTTGTTTTTCTGCTAATTTAATTATTTGCTGCTATTGGTGTAGTATGGACTTGGCTCAATAAAATTATATCATGACTAAAACAAAATAAAACAACAAAAGACCTAATGAAACTTTGAATTGAGACAGAATAAAATCTAATTTTTTTTAGTGTGTATGAGCTTATTAAGAAAATTGCCTTTGGTGGGCAAATAATGGCGAAAGTACAAGTGGAATACTGTGATTCACAGTGACCACAGAAATCATGGCTATTGTCTGTCTGTTTTCTTACAATACAAGATATGATTATTACTTATATTCACCATTAGAAATCATTATTATAATTTAATTCCTTAGTCCACAACAGAATTTAAAAAATATCTTATTCCACTATGTATATACATTTATAGTAATCAACATTTTCATATGCCTGTATATTATTTTAAGGGTTCGCCACCCAAATAATATAAAATTTAGTCACTAAGAGCTAGTAAACATTAGCCCCAGTCAAAAGGTATCTGCAAACAGATAAAGAGAAATGTAGCTGCAGTTCCTAAAGTCCTTAGGAAAAATGGAAATATTACACCTACAGAAGCTAATGTTATGCTTAGAAATTAATTTTATTTTTCAAAAATACAATTTAAAGTATTTGTATAAATGTAACTTCATTGAGCAAATATTAAATATGCCAGTTTCTGAAGGTCAAGGGAAATACACAGTCAGGCTTAAGTACTTTAGAAACAGTTCAAACTAAATTAAAACCTATAGAATTGCTTATGCAAAAAAATATATATATAGCTTTACAAAATATTTTCAAAGTCTTGTGATTACAAACATTGTCATTTCACATCATCCTATATGGATTTATTTTTATTTTTTTAAGATATCAAGTGATCCCAACAACCAGAAGACAGTATTTCAGGAAATGGTCAAAGTCCTGTCATTCTTCTCACAAGTACAAGAGGAGTCAGCAGTGTGGCAGTTTCTCTCCAGTTTTCCAAACGTGTTCCAAAATGTCACAACACTGAACAGTCTATTTGATGTTCTACGTAATGCAAACAGGTAACTGTTCTTATTATTTGTAAGGATCACTAGTAGGCAAGTTATTTAGATATGAAGCACCTAGTCTTTCAATACCTTGTCACAGATTTTATCCATGAAAGTGAGAATATTCTTCAAAGAAGAAATGTACATTTGGTCATCAGCATTATGGAAGTGTGTAGTATATAAGGAAGTATAAAGGAACACTACGCTTCATAATTAATTTCTCACATGACGTACCAGAGCTATAAGAAAGGTGTTTAGCAGGGCCCAGTGGCACACTGGGATATTGACAGGTACATTTGAGGTACAATACATTTGAGAGGTACATTTGAGAGCAAATAGATCTCTGCGTCTGCTATTTAAACTCTTCCAGAGGGTCAGCGAAATAGCACGCTTAGGTAGTTTGCTGCTTTGCCACGTACATGACCCAAGTCTGGCTCCCACCACGTTGAAGGAAGCTTTGTTGTGGTAGTATCTTTCAGTGTCTCTCTCTGCCTCCTTGCCATTTCTGTCTCTCTATCTAAATCACCATCATTACCATCAGTCTTAAAAAAAATATTAAAGTAAAAACATAAACTGTTCCTAAAGAAACTCTCTCACTGAGATTTTTTGTTGCCGTATCATGTAAAAGGTCATTGTTTAGTCTTTCACCATGTAGTTGTAAAGTGCTAGTCTTTCTCATACACTAGCCAGATGAGAGATAAGCTTAAATATTGGCTTTCTAAGCTTGAGTATTGGTTGGACTTTATTTGACGTATACCCAACTTGAGGAGTTGGCTTTTTATTTTTTTTTTCAGATGAACTCCATTCTACAAGTTGCTTTATTAAGAAGCTGGGCGTTGGTAAACCCAGTTAAGTGCACACAGTATTATGCATAATAATCCAGGTTCAAGCCCCCAGTCCCTACATACAAAGGAGAAGCTTCAGCAGTGATAAAGCTGTGTTCTTTCTCTCCCTCTCTACTTCTTCCTTCCTTCCTTCTTAATTTCTCTCTGTCCTACCAAAATATAAGGGAAGAAAGAAAGAAAGAAAGAAAGAAAGACAGACAGACAGACAGACAGAAAGAAAGAAAGAAAGAAAGAAAGAAGGAAAGAAAGAAAGGAAGGAAGAGAGAAAAGACCATTGAGAGTAGTGGATTTGCCATGCAGACACAGAACCCCAGCAATAACCCTAGAGGCAATTAAACAGTTGCTTTCTTCATAAGGGAGTATATCTGGCATTTAGAGTTTAATGGACTTATATATAGTTTTTAACGCCCTGCTGAGCAGTTTTGGAAATATTTGTTAAAAACATTAACAACTACATCAGTAACTGTCAGTTTTTGAGTGTTTATTACATACTAGAGACTTTACTAAACTCTTCATCCTAAATCAATCACATTGAATCTTGCAACAAATTTTCATTTATTTTATAAACAAGGTAAAAGAAGTTCATAAAATCTAAATGTTTTATGATCATGCAACTAAGAGGGTTTGAACCTGTTTTTCTCACTTTGAAACCCTGGATGTCTCCCTAGCACGTTATCAAGATCAGGATCTATTTTATTTGTGATATCTAAAGCACTAAAAAGTATTGTTCATGTTTTCTTTGGAAAACTCCCAAGATTTTGAGTTTGCTCAAAGGCTTTACAATAAACTGTGTGAGAGTACATTAATCTCACCTGAGTCTCACAATAGTGTTTTGAGATTGAAAAACAGATATCACATTTTATAGAATAGCAAATAAGCCTTCACCAGAGGTCAGATGACTTCCCTAAGGTTCTACAGCTAGTAAATGTATGGCAAAGCTCGAACCGGAACCCAAGCAATCCAGGTCCTTTCCACAAGAACATGCCACAATTTAATTGTAGAAGGAGAAAGGTACTAGGAAGTTTGTTTCTTTTATTTGGTTTTCATGTTTAGCTCTCAGAAAAAAATTGTAATCCTTCAGATTTTGAACATTTAATCTTCCTGCTCCTAATTATAGTCTTACAAAGCAAACAGGTACAGTTAAAGAAGAGGCTTTGAAATGTATTCTGTATCAATGAAGAGGGTCATAATAATATTCAGGTCACAATTAAGATATCACTACACTCTCACTTGAAATGGTAAATTTTTTAAGTTGGTGTCTACTTTTACTTATGTATCTTTGCTTTTATTATGTATTTACTAGAGTACTTATCTTGAAGCACTTTTTAAAAATTTTATTGGGGGATTAATGGTTTACAGTCTACAATAAAATGCAATAGTTTGTGCATGTGTAACATTTCTTATTTTTCCACATAACACTCTAACCCTCCATCTAGGTCCTCTTCCATCATCATGTTCCAGGACCTGAACAGGTCCCCTTCTCCCCCCAAAGACTTTACTTTGGTTCAATTCGCCAAATCCAGTCCAGATTCTGCTTTGTGTTTTCCCTTCTGTTCTTATTTTTCAACTTCTATCTATGAGTGGGATCATTCCACATATATAGAAATGGTGAAGATTTTAAAAGCAAGTGCAATTGTTAGTAAAATGATATAATTATTGTGAAAAATATTGTGACAGTTTCTAATGATGTTAACAGTAAATCCATGTGATATAGTATTATCCTCTTGGGTACTTACATAAGAAAACAAATATCCCCACATAAAAAGTTGTCTGCTAACATTTCTTAGCAGTTTCATTCATAATAGCAAAAAAAAATTTGGTAGAAAAACTAATATCCATAAGCAAAAAGAAATGCTGTATTTACTTATATGTTGAAGTTTTTCAACAACAGTGATTAAATCACACAACATAAATGAATCTTATACTATTATACTAGGGAAAAATCTAAGAAAAATAAATTGTATGTGCTTGATATTTTACTATTACATTTAAATGAAGTCTGTAAACTGCTGAAACTAATTAATAGTTGTAGAAGTCAGATCACTGAATCCTAGGGGGACTGTTTAGAACATAAGGGGATTTTTCTGCAGTTGTCTAAACATCTCATATTTTTCTAGCATGGTATTTACATGTGTGTATGTATTTGTCAAAATCCATTGAACTGTAATCTAAAACTATGCTTTATATGAATTATAGCTAAGTAAAGTTTGTTTAAAAAATAACAGAATTTTTAAAATCTCTCAACAATATGTAATAGAAGACAGAAGATCTAAAATACTTAGGTAAACAAAAATAAATAATACTACTTTGGGCACCATTTGATGGTGTTGATTCCAAAGAAAGAACATAGAATTATAATTTACAAATTGAAATAAAGTCATTATATGTTATAGTTTTATTTTACTTATTTCTGAATGTTGCCACTGCTTCACCATTCCGGGCTGACTTTTTTCAGATAGGAAAAGACAGACAGACAGTAAGGGAAAAGCACTACAGCACCTAATTTTCTTCCAATGTGGTGAAGGCTAGACTTGAATGTGGGTCACGTACATGACAAGGCTGGCATACAATCCAGTTGAACTATTTTGCCTGCTCATATTATAATTTTAAGCTATAAAGTACATTGCCAATAATAATAATATAGATTACAAACTAGTCTGTATAATAATCTAAATAAGAACTAAATAAAATTTCAAATTATAATAATTTTTACTTGTACCTAATTTGAATAACTTTTATGTGATTAACTTGTTACTACTACTACTACTACATTTATTTTTACTGCCAATTCACATACTTGTTCTTTCTCATGTGATACCCGTGTGGCTTTTGAACACTTGAAACACACTAAATGAATTAAGAAGAAATTGAATTTTATTTAAGTAAATTAACTTTTAACTACTGATGTTTGAATTCAGTTGAAAACTTTTCAGTTTGTTGGAAACAACATGGCTGTGTGAACCTTTGCTTTTATCTGCAACTCTTAATGATATCTAAAGATACAAAGAGATTTTGATGGAAATTTAGCAACTGAATTGAGATGCTCTACAGGTTTAAAATATCAGGTAGATCTAAAAATTTAATACAGTAAAAGACCCAATATTATCTCAACCCTATTTTTTTATGTTTTTAAGATAATTTTTATTTGACTATATTGCATTCTATTTACTAATAGTTGGAAGTAAGATGAAGAAATACGCCCAATAATTAGACTATGACAAAATAGATAAAGCTGTATTTACAGTATTATCGAAAGTCAGCAAAGAGGAAATGAAGTATCTTTGTGAAAACTGGCTTCAGATGTCTTTGTTTAGGAAAATACCTGTGTTCAAATGAAATCAAGACCAGTGTCTGCATGAGACAAAGATTAGAAAAAAACAAAAAATAGGGAGTCGGGTGGTAGCGCAGCGGGTTAAGCGCAGGTGGCGCTAAGCGCAAGGACCGGCATGAGGATCCCGGTTTGAGCCCCCGTGTCCCCACCTGCAGGGGAGTCGCTTCACAGGCGGTGAAGCAGGTCTGCAGGTGTCTGTCTTTCTCTCCTCCTCTCTGTCTTCCCCTCCTCTCTCCATTTCTCTCTGTCCTATACAACAACGACGACATCAACTACAACAACAATAAAAAGACAACAAGGGCAACAAAAGGGAAGATAAATAAATAAAATTACAAAAAAATATATTAAAAAAAGAAAAAAACAAAAAATAATGAAAAAGATTTCATAAAAGTGCAGGGATTTTTAGTTTCCTGAATACCCCTGGAAGCAAGGATAGACAAGCTTAAAAGAAAGAGGAAGGGAAACCAAGTAAGATTTTAAATATTAAGGAGACAGAAGATTAATTATTCAGTGAAGTATTCCATATAATGGCCAGAAACTGAATGGAGGTATATTGTCCCAAGGATATCCATTATTACATTTAAACTACAGAGCTGTCTTGAACTGTTGTGTAGTATCTTCAGTAAACATGCTCTGGAAGGACAACTACATTCCACATGCACACTATGTAAGCCAGGAAAAAAAAAAAACCCAGCAAATCAGAATGAAACAGGAAATGGGAGAGTCATATTATGGAAGTGGGGGAGGGTCCCTTTGGTTCTTTCTGTTGTTTTGTTATCTGACACATGTGAAGATTCCATGACCAGGGCCATACAAGGATCTAAGCAAAGCAAGGGACAGTTATTAAAATGAAAGCGTAGATGAGTAAATAACAATACATTCTCAAGTCAACACTGTTTTTATATTGAGTAGATTTTGAAATGATATTACTTAAGTTAACAAGTAAGCTATATTATTAACTTATATATTAACTTATTATTTAGGCTAACATTGAATTAAATTATTGGGTTAACAAAAATATTAAAATTAGTTTCATGTTCCTCTTAACCTTTTAAATGCCATCATAAAATTTTGATTTAAAATTATTTAAATAGAAGATAGTTATGTATTAAATATTTAACATTAAATAGTAGTATGCTAGGTAGTTCTTTATAGACCATTTGCTCAATATTCTTTACTTCCTTTAAACTGAGCATGTCCTTAAAAGTCATAATTTCCTTAAAATTACTATTTTTGTCATGAAATCATGACCCACTTACTTCATGACACAACAAATTTCAGTTAAAAAATATGGGCCAAATAAACCCCATAAAATAAGACAAATAGCTCCCATAAAAACTTTTCATCATTTCTTTCAACAATTTTTTTTTTAAATTTTATTTATTATTGTTATTTTTTTGCCTCCAGGGTTATTGCTGGGGCTTGGTGCCTGCACTATGAATCCAATGCTCCTGGAGGCCATTTTTCCCATTTTGTTGCCCTTGTTGTTGTCGTTATTATTATGTTGTCATTGCTGTTGTTTTTGTTGGATAGGACAGAGAGAAATCAAGAGAGGAGGGGAGGGGAGATAGGGAGAGAAAGACACCTGCACACCTGCTTCACCATCCGTGAAGCGCCCCCCCCCCACCTGTGCAGATGGGGAGGTAGGGGTTCAGCCGGGATCCTTATGCTGGTCCTTGTGCTTGCGTGTGCAGTTAACCCACTGCACCACCGCGTGACCCCCTCAACAACTTAAAAAAAAACTGAGCCTTTGTGGCAGCTGGAGATGATGTGGCACCTGTAGATTGGGACTCTCAAGCACACACACACACACACACACACACACACACACACAAACACTATGGAATCAGGAGGCTATTGGAAAAATAAAAAAAAAAAGCCTCCTGCATGATTTTTAGCATTTGTGAAGAATGACATGCTGAGGGATGACTCATAAAATCTTGGATAACTTCTATTTTTATATTGTTAAGAGAAGAAAAAATATCTGTGAAGTAAAATAAAAAAAATTCACTTATGAGTCAAAAGCTTCAGAATGGCAACCAGGTGTCACTATTTTTTTAAGTTACATTTTGCTGGAAAGAGATGAATTAAGTTTAATGAAATTTTATTAATGGAATTTATAACAATAATACTGACACTTTTAATGAGTCACTGCTCCATGGGTAGCTCAAAATTAATATTCAAGCTAATTGTCACTTTCCTTGGAGTTTTCTTTTTCCAGTAAGGTGTCAGTCTACACTATGGGAATGAAGAATGTGCAAATTTAGTTTTAATGATACAGTTTTAATGAGATCACCAAATGTTCAGTCTTTGAAGGTGTTGTTTTGATACAATAGAGCAGGTGAGTCAGACAGAAAGGCAGGCTGGGAGGAGACTGGCTGAGGTGTATATCCTGAGGCCATTTAACTAATCTGCATGATCACTAGTGTCCAAAAGCAACCCTAAATCTGAGAACCACAGATTTCTTGGGGACACATATGAAAATCATTGTGATACGGACTGTCTTATATAGAGCAGAGGTGAAAATAATAATCCATTCCCTATGGCCAAACACAGAACTGGGATAATGAATTAATAATGTTTATAGGTTCTGTGTAGAAATACTCTGCTCTTCTCCTTCCCCACAACATTGTGGTAAAATTTCTGTGGGAGAGACAGAAAAGAATAGGAGGAACGTGGACTTGGAAGGCAGCTATGCTCACCACTAATACCACCAACCCACATTGTGGACTTGGAATATGAACAGAACCAGATCTGTTTCTTGCTAGTGGGATAATCTCGTGTAAGTGACTTAACCATTTTTAATATTGAACTTTAAACTTTTTTATTATCCTTATTTATTTACTGGATAGATATAGTCAGAAATCAAAAGGGAAGCGGGAGCTAGAGATGAAGAGAGACAGAGAGACACCTGCAGCACTGCTTCACCAGTCACAAAGCTTTCCCCCTGTAAGTGGGAACTTTCAGCTTGAACCTGGGTCCTTGTGCATTGTAACGTGTGCACTGCTCAACCAGGTGCATCAACACCTGGCCTCAGTGATTTAACTTTTTAAATATTTTATTTATAAAAAAGAAACATTGACAAAAACCATAGGATAAGAGGGGTACAGCTTCGCACAATTCCCACCACCAGACCTATTTATACCAACCCCTCCACTGATAGCTTTCCTACTCTTTAACTCTTTGGGAGTATGGACCCAGGATCCTTGTGGGATGCAGAAGGTTGAAGGTCTGGCTTCTGTAATTGCTTTCATGTCGTTGACAGGTTGATCCATACTCACAGCCTGTCTCTCTCTTTCCCTAGTGGGGAAGGGCTCTGGGGAAGCGGAGCTCCAAGGCACACTGGTAGAGTTGTCTGTCCAGGGAAGTCTGGTTGCATCATGCTAGCATCTGGAACCTGGTGGCTGAATATACAAAGCCAAACAAATTGTTGAACAATCATGGACCTAAAGGCTGGGATAGTGCAGATGAAGTGTTGGGGAGTCCTCCATTTTGTAGATAGATAGTAGGCATATTTTAGTTATATTTCAAAGGGCCTATGGCTATACTAGTGTTTTTGTTTGTTTTGCCTGAGCCTGAAATCTGATATGCAGGTGAATCCTAATTATTGTCTGGGGAGATGATGTCATGGCTGAGAAAAGGACCAGAAAGCTGGATCAGGGAAGAGAATAGCTCCCAAATATGGGAAAGGGGAATAAATATTGTTGACTGTAAACCCCATCAATTTGATGTGATCTGGGGCCCATATGCAGCTTAGGAGCCTGTGTGACCTCTATATCCCTCTAGATCTGAGCTCACATTCTGTGGTCATGAGTAGGAACATTCCATGCTGTCCCAGTATCGACCCATCTTCCTCAGGTGTATCACAGAGTATGTTCTCCATCCTCCCTTCAGAAGATGGAACATTCTCTACCATTGTTGATCCAGGTTGAGGGCAAGGTCCTATGGGGGCCCACAAAGAGGTCTATTTTGTTGTTCCTGATCGAGATGACCAGAAAAAATGGAGAGAGGGATTTATTTGAGTTTAGGCCCATCAAGTCTATTTGGGAATCTCAGGACTCCCTGATTAGGGCCCCAGCTGGTGGAATGCCTGATAGTGACTAAAGAGTCATCATTAAAGTATGCCAGTTTCTTGCCCTTATTCAGCTTTTGCAGTCCTTGCTTTGATAAGGTTAGCTTTGGGGTGAGTGAGAGAACTGTAATAGGTAGTAGGTGAGGAGGGTATCTAAGTCTAAGTGGACACTATTTCATTATGAACTTCATATTGACTCACTACAGACTATTGTATATTTTTGCTTTCACGTATATATTTTGCCCCAATTTATGGATGCATGTGAACATATGCTCTATCTTACGGGACCTGGCCTAGGTTTTGGGACTTTGTTAGGAAGTGAACCTCCTGGCATGTAATTAGAGAACACCATGAAAGGAAAGGTCTCACTGGAGTGATGAGGGTGAATGAAGGGTTGGCAACCCATTCCTGATGTCTCTGTACACAGTCTGATGTGAAGCATGCTGAGATGGCACTTGGTGCATTAAATAGGTTGTAATCAGCAGATGTAATATCATTTGGCCTGACTTGAGAGAAGCATGCAGGGAAGTAAGCCCCACCCCAGAGGTTCCAGAATTGGGAGAAACATAGGTTCTATAGACGAAGCTGGAGATTCCTGTTGTCTTAGGGTTTAAGAAGACAATAGATAGTTATTGCAATAATCACATTGTTTGGCAAGTGGTTATCTTTGAAAAATCCCTTTGTTAGGATTTTCTGTATCATATACACTCTCACCATGTTTTATGTCCTTCGACATTACTTGCATATAGCTATGCCACCAGTTTCTTTTGTTCTCCCTGGACTAAGCTTTTAAGAGAGTCAACGTATCAGACTCAGCCTATCTATTAAAAAGACTTAGTCTGCTTTAAAAAGTTTGAGATATTCAATTTTTCCCCTCTCATATTAATTAAATAGTTATTTATAAACTACAAATTGATAGGAGTGTACATAAATACCAGTCCCACCACCAAAAGACTGTGTCCCATCCCCTCCCCCGCCCCCATGAAGCTGAACATCCACCCTCACTCTGCACCCAGGGTTTTTACTTTGGTGCCCTACTCCAAATTCAATCAACTCCTGCTTTGAATTTCCCTTTCTGTTCTTTCTCAACTTCTGTTGATGAATGGGATCATCCTATACTTGTCTTTATCTTTCTGACTTAGCTCACTTAACATAATTCCTCTAGCTCTTCCAAGATGGGTCAGAGAAGGTGGGTTCATTGTTCTTAATAGCAACATCATATTCTATTGTGTATATATACCACAGCTTTCTCAGCCACTCATCTGTTGTTGGGCACCTGGGTTGCTTCCAGGTTTTTAGCTATTATGAATTGTGCTGCTATGAATATAGGTATACATAGGTATATCTTTTTGGTTGGGTGTTATGGAGTCCTTGGGGTATATCCCTAGGAGAGGGATTACTGGGTCATATGGAAGGTCCATGTCTAGCCTTGTGAGAGTTCTCTAGACTGCTCTTCACAGAGGCTGGACCAATTTACATTACCGTAACTAGCAGTGCAGAAGGGTTTCTCTGTCCCCACAGCCTCTCCAGCATTTGTTGCTGCTGTCCTTTTTGATGTATGCCATTCTCACAGAAGTGAGGTGTATCTCAGTGTTGTCTTAATTTGCATTTCTCTGACAATCAGCGAACTGGAGCAGTTTTCCATATGTTTGTTAGCCTTTTGGATCTCCTCTATAGTGAATGTTTTGTTCATATCCTCTGCCCATTTTTGAATGGGGTCATTTACTTTTTTGTTGCTAAGTTTGCTCAGCTCTTTGTATATTTTGGTGATTAGTCTCTTGTCTGACACTTTTAACCAAATTGTCTCTATAATATTGGACAAATCAAATTCAGTTTATGCAATTAGTAGAGCACTAAGCTTTATACTACATATGCTTGTTTATGTACAGTTACCATATTCTTTTTTTAAATTTTTTTGTAATATTTATTTAACCCTTTTGTTGCCCTTGTTTTTTATTGTTGTAGTCATTGTTGTTGTTATTAATGTCATTCTTGTTGGATAAGACAGAGAGAAATGGAGAGAGGAGGGGAAGACAGAGTGGGGGAGAGAAAGATAGATACCTGCAGGCCTGCTTCACCACTTGTGAAGTGACTCCCCTGCAGGTGGGAAACTGGGGGCTTGAACAGGTGTCCTCCAGCTGGTCCTTGCACTTTGTGCCACGTGCGCTTAACCTGCTGCACTGCCACTTGACTCCCTACATATTCTTTTTTTTAATTTTTAATTTTTATTTTATTTATTTATTCCCTTTTGTTGCCCTTGTTGTTTTATTGTTGTAGTTATTATTGTTGTCATTGTTGTTGGATAGGTCAGAGAGAAACGGAGAGAGGAGGGGAAAAACAGAAAGGGCGAGAGAAAGATAGACACCTGCAGACCTGCTTCACCGCCTGTGAAGCAACTCCCCTGCAGGTGGGGAGCCAGGGCTGGAACCAGGATCCTTATGCTGGTCCTTGTGCTTTGCACCACCTGCGCTTAACCCACTGCACTACAGCCCGACTCCCTTCCCTACATATTCTTATATGTGTTTAATATACTAGAAACCAACTATAATTTGCTCAAAATTGAGCTCTCTAAATGGCTTTTCCTTATATCTAGTGAAGTAAAATGATGTTAAAAAATTCAAGAACACTATAGAATATACACACACAATTCTTTTCTTTCGGTCTTTTCCTATTTTTTCTTTTACTTTTGTGGTGCTAGGGTTTTGTGCATGTGTAATTTCACTGCCAGGCTAATTTTTCCTTCTTTTCACTTCAGACAGAGAAAGTGAAAGAGGCAAATACATAGACAGAAACAGAAAAAAATGGGTGAGACATTTACAGCGGAGCTTGCCTTGGTATTGTGAGTCTCCTAATGTGGTGCCAGGATTTAAGCCTGAACTGCATGCAAAATAAGGAATCTATCTACCATGGGAACTATCTTCAGCCCTAGCACATTACTATTTCTGTCGCTGGTGTGAGCCTTCTGTTAACAATACATAAGGAAAAGCAATGATTTTGACGATGGCAAATTATTAACTGTATTCTGCCCTCATAAATACTCAAGCAAATTAAAATATTCAGTCTTGACCATTGGTATAAATCACAGTATTCAGGAAATTCAATATCCACTGTCAATATTTTTTAACGTCCTATCAGGAAAGAGAGGAAATTTCCCCCATCTCTGTGTTCTTCCTTGACTGATTAAATAATCAAATTACCATCATATTAGTAGGGGGAAAAGAACATATTTAACTTCATAGGTATGGGTCATTTCCTTATATTTAAAATCCAGTATAAAAAGGACACCCTTGGTGTACTTACACTGAGCTAAGGAATGGGATTGAGGCCTGGGGCTTAAGAGAAAGAAAGATGAGTCATATGACAGGAATTAGATGATCCGTAACTAAACATTTGTTGGGCTATCTAGGTAGGTTGCTCCAACTGAAAGATTATTCCTGGGAGCCATCCAATGGAACACCTGGTTAAGCATATTAATTACAATGAATGTGGACCCAGTTCAGTCTCTGCTCCCCACCTTCAGGGGCATAGCTTCACAAGTGGTGAAGCAAGTGCTGCAGGAGTCTCTCTGTTTCTCTCCCTCTCTATCTTCCCTTCCCCTCTCAATTTCTGTATTTCCAATCAAATAACTATATATATATATGTATATATATATATATACACATATATATATGTTCATTGGGAGTGGTAGATTTGTAATGTAGGCACTAAGCTCTAGCAATAATTGTGGCAGACAAAAAGAAGGGAGGGAGGAAGGAAGGAACGAAGGAAGGAAGAAAGCAAAAGAGGGAGGGAATAAAGAGATGAAGAAAAGGAAGATTATTTTTTCTTGATATAACCCTAAATCTGGATAATACCTCTGATCTTCATTCATCCATGAATAGAAGGGAGTGGTCATAGTTTTTTTTTCTCTTTTCTTTTTTTAAATCCAGACAGGCCTTGGTTGACCTTAGCTTGAAATCCACATGTCTGGGCGATGGGTCTTAGGAGGCCTGTTCTGGTCTTCCTGAAGAGATATATCTGAACACATTGGGGTTTATCCTTCAGTTCTATCAATAATGAAACTAAAAATCCGTTGCTTAAGAAATAAATTACTTTTTGGACATCTGAAGTAAATGCAAACTTAAGTGAATTTGCTAATTGTATGTCCCCAATGGAGATCACTCTGGGGGGCTGTTAGGATAGTCATGTGGTCTAAGGTACCAGACTCAAGTTCTGCTTCCCAGTGTAGACCACTCATTTTACTGGCAACATAAAACTCCTAAAAGATCCATTATCAAATAGTTATATCTTATTCCTGAAATGGATCTTTTACCTGGGTTTGACTGTTAATGGAAATAATTTCCAATATTAATTTTCCCCTTAAGTTAAAGACAAGAAATGTGTATCATTCCTTTTGCAAATAAGGACAGAAATGACTGTTCTGAGTTTTGTTCCTTTGCTTTCAAGACCTGACTGCCATAGTTTTAGGATCCTGAATACATGAAGTGCTCTGTTTGGTTCAAGAATATTTTCCTGGGATTTTGTGCATGAGCAGACAAACAAGTAATTAAATGACAAAAGCAGCATCTTGTCTTTTATGCTAGAAATTATTTTCTATACAGTAACTATTTTCTCCTTGAATAACCTTTTGTTTTTGTCTGCAAACCTTGAAATGCAATCTGGTTTAATTGTTTTTCTGCTCGTTAGTGTGCTGCTGGTCGTGCAGAAGGCTTATCCACGTGTCATAGCTAACGAAGGTTTCCGAACTCTCTACAAATCTGTTAAACATCTGCTGTACACTCTGGACTCCTCAGTTCAAGGTATTATATTTTCATCTTATTTTGTTCAATTCTTTGTCACAAGGCCTGTTGGGAACATAAAAAATAGTGCAATCAAAATAATCCTTTACAGGTGATATTATTCTTAGATGGGGGCGTATGCTGTGACTAAATCTGAATTTCTAGCTAATCACAATGTGAAGAAAAAAAAGAAATGACTAGGAAAAAGGCTATGTTTATTTAGATGACAATGAACTTTCAAAGCTTATAAAACTATGCTTATGCTTGCTATGGAAAGTAAACCTCAGGGAATTGAGTAGATCTCTATAGCTACTTGTTAAAACAAAGGCCTAAGCTAATTTGTAGGAATTTTTTTTTTTTTGGCCCTCGTTTCTAATATTTGATTTTGTGTCAAGAAAATTCACTCACTTGTAAAGATAGACCCCTAAACCAACCATCTTGAAAAATACATCATGCACCTTAGAACCTGATTAGCTCAATGTAAATTGGTTGTTCCAACCAGCAAATCAAGTTGCTAGTGAGTCAGAAAAATGTCAATGTTGTATTTCTCAAATAGTGTTATATACCAGTCATGCATAAATATGCAAACATATATACACAGACACATACAAAAATTCATGCTAGAGGGAATAAAGCCCAATGTCCCAAGTAATATGTTTGATCAGTATTTACCTCTCCAGAGTGAGTTTAGTTTCTTAACTGATTTTTTTTTAAGCTTTTAAGTATGTCCACATTATCTCAGGATTACAAAGCACGTATCCTGAGAAGATCAAGTCACAAGATAATGCTTTAATATAAGGTCTTAAACTATTAGTTTTCATAGGGAAAGCAGTTTTTAAAGGGTTTTAATAGATTTTATTTATTTGTTTTTTAATCTTTATTTATTTGATAGAGACAGCCAGAAACTGAGAGGAAGAGGGAGATAGAGGAGACAGAAAGACATCTGTAGCACTGGTTCACCACTTGTGAAGCTTTCCCCTTGCAGGTGGGGACCAGGCACTCGAACCTGACTCCTTGAACACTATAATATATGCACTCAACCAGGTGCACCACCACCCGGCCCCAGGTTTTGAAGGATTTTCATTGGAGAGCCTGACAAACTCTTTTTTAATCTCCTTTTTATTAGTGATTTATTAGTTGGAGTTGTAGAGAAATCAAGAGGGAAGGGTGAGATAGGGAGAGAGTAAGATAAACACCCACAGCATTGCTTCACTGCTTCTGGATCTTCCTCTGTGCAGGTGGGAACTAGAGACTTGAACCCAAGTCTTTGCATACTGTAATGTGTGCATTCAACTGAGTTCAGTAGCACTGCTTGGTCCCAGGCCTAATTCACTCTTAGATACCAATTTCTTTTATTCCAGAGTATTTTTTGGTCTCTCCAAGTGCAGAATTAACTACCTTACAAGATTCATTATTGTTAAATTTAATGGTCTTGGGGAACATTGGAGGGAAAAATGCTTAGTCTTTAAAAATAGTCCAGAGCAGAAAACCTGATAATCCAACTTACAAAAATTATTTCCTCTATTTTCTTTTATTTTCAGTTAAAGAAAACCTTATTATTCAGATTTCTTCATAGAATCCTTTCCTTTTTCATCTTTAGACTCACACGTTATAATTACATGAAGTAGAGGGACAGAGTTAAAATTTTTTCTTACAAAGGACAAAAGCTCGTCAGTGCCTTTAAAGGTAAAGAAGTAAACAGTAGTTCTTTTTAGGTGAGAATGAGACAGCAAACACTTTTTCTGGGTGAACAATACAACTCAATTTTCAATATTTCACAATGACCATGTCTCACTACTCTGGGTGTGCTAATGATTTTGGCATGTATTAAAACATAGCATTGAATGATCAAAAATAGAAGGAAATAAAATTTGCTGAGGTGGTACTCATTGTGTTGATTAGGTTGAGATCAGCAGATACAATATCATTTAGTATGAATTGAGAGAAGCATGTAGGAAAGTGAGCCCCACCCTGGAGGTTCCAGGACTGGGGGAAATATAGGCTCTATAAAGGAAGTAGGAGGTTCCTGCAGTCTTAGAGTTTAAGAAGGCAATAGATAGTTATTGCTGTAATCAAAATATTTGGCAATTGGGTTAACTTTGAAAATCCCTTAGTTAGGATTTGCTGTATCATACACAACATCACTGTATTTTATGTCCTTTGACATTATTTGTATATAGCTCTGTCTTATAGAGTAATGCTACCAGTTGCTTCTATTCTCTCTGGTCTAAGCTTTTAAGAGAGTCAATATTTCAAAGACTTGGCCTATGGTCTGTGCATTTATTAAAAAGTTTGAGACATTCAATCAATTTTTCCCCTCTCATATTAATTAAATACTAATTTATATGACTACAAGTTAATAGGAGTGTACATAAACACCATTCCCACCACCAAAAGACTGTGTCCTATCCCATCTTCCTCCCTTCCCACCCCCCCACCCCCCAACCCCACCAGTGAAGCCGAACATCCACCCTCACCCTCAACCCAGAGATTTTTTTTACTGTCATTAATGAAGGCTAACTAAGTGAACATGCTTCAACAGTGCAGGAGTGTCCCCAGTAATTATTGTCTATATTGCATCCCTTTTATCATAAAGCAACCCTATGAGGTATAGGTATTATCCCATTTTGCAGATAAGGTAATTGAACCATTGGGAGACGACACCTATGACTTGTCTTATACATCCTGCAAGTGACTGAACTCAGCTTAAAACCTGCTTCTGCATATCCCCAAGACCAGTTCCCTTGAGGTCTTTGCTGGATATCTCCATTCACATTTATTCTCAGGGATAGCTATTTATCTCTATATATTTATATCTGTATATCCATGTATTTCCAGGAAATCTCTCTGGGACATGCAAGTACTTGCCATCAGTCTTCAGGATGGCTCTTTCAACCACTAATTGTGTTGGAGTTATCATGCCACATTCCCTTCTCACATGATACATCTTCCTACAGTCATCTTCCCATTCTTCCACACCATAGAGATTTCTACAACCCCCCCCCCCCACACACACACACACACACCAACCCGTGTCTACCTCTGATTCAACCTTGGTTAAGCTCACTCTCCAGGGTTCCTTCAAGAGCCCCCTGAGCAGCCATGAGGATGTGGAGAAGCAAATATAGCCTTGGAAGAAAGGTTGTCCCTTAACTTCCTGTCATAAGAGATCTGCTTCTTTTCTCCAGCTAGGATCTCTGCTTCACTGCTAAAACACTTCAGTATATTTCTTTTTGTAACTGGTGATTTTTTGAGAACAGAGGTTACCTATGGGACTCACTGAAGTGTGCACTTTAAAATCCAGTAAATCATATGAAATTACATTCTTAAATAGAAAGCCATCCTTCCTGATGAAGAGGTTATCTGTGTACTAGATTTCTTTCTATTTCTATGAGCATCTTTAAAAAAATACGTTTAATCCTACAAATAAAAAAGAAGCCAAATTTTACTTTTAAAGGTCTGTGACATTTTTCCACTTCATTAAAGCCTATTTAGTGCAACATCTTTCTCTAAGATACTTCTCAGTATAGAAGGAAAAGTGGCCAAACAGAAAAGGCTCTTTAAAAAAATATATTTTTTATTTATTTTATTTTAATGAGAGGGATAGAGTAGAGAGACAGAGAGAGAGAGAGAGAGAGAGAGAGAGAGAGAGATCAGAGCTCTGTTCTGGTTTACGGTGGTGCTGCATGTATTTTTTTTTTTTACTTTTTCTTTTTCTTTTAACTTATTTATAAAAAGGAAACACTAACAAAACCATAGGATAAGAGGGCTACAACTCCACACAGTTCTCACCACCAGAACTCCGTATCCCTCCCCTACCCCAATAGCTTTCTTACTCTTTATTCCTCTGGGAGTATGGACCCAAGGTCACTGTGAGAGGAAGAAGGTGGAAGGTCTGGCTTCTGTAATTTCTTTGCCGCTGAACATGGGTGTTGACAGATCGATCCATACTCCCAACCTAGAAAAGGCCCTTTTTAACTCAGCAGGGCCAAGTCTATCACTGACTCATGCAAAGTTAATTTGTATTAATTATTTGTTTTGATAGCTTGATGAGTAAGAAAAACTAACCACGCAATGTACAAATGCCAGTTAACTTTTCATAGGAGTTCATGAACAAGATTTGTTCTTAGAAAAATAGTTTTTATATACTTTTACATGATGAAAGTAACCATTTCAGCAGAGTTCTATCCTTAATAATGCATATGCATATATGCAGAGAGAGATTTACATACATGCCAATAAATAATAGGCATTGCTATATTAGATTTATTTATTCTGAATATTTTCATTATTGATCCTTTATCTCACTGGTGTGTTACTATTGTCAGAGCTGTGACATTGAGCCGTACCTCCAACAGATCATAGACAAACTGCTCTGTTGAACAGAACTGAAAAATCCACTCTGCCAATTACTAGGAATGGTGCTAACTCCTTTCAGACACTACTGATACAGAAGTAGACAGGCAGATACATTTATTTGTTTATTTATTTACTTATTGCCACCAGGGTTATTGCCGTTAGGTGTCTGCACCTTGATTCTACCACTCCCTGTGGCCATTTTCCCGCCATTTTTGTTCTTTCTTTCTTTCTTTATTTGAAAGAGCAGAGACATTGAGGAAAGGGAAAGAGAGACACCTACAGTACTGCTTTACTACTTGTGAAACTTCCCTCGTGTTAGTGGGGACCGGGGGCTCAAACCTAGATCCTTGTGCTCAAGCAGGTGCAGCACTGCCCAGCCTATGATAATCTTTTTATGTGTTGATTTAAGTGAGCTAGATGATCTGCATCAGGAGAGTGTGGATGATTGCAGAGTTTTGCAGTAGGACTTTATTTATTTATAAAAGGAGACATTAACAAAACCATAGGACAAGAGGGGTACAACCCCACATAATTCCCACCACCAGATCTCTGTATCCCATCCCCTCCCCTGATAGCTTTCTTATTCTGTAACCCTCTGGGAGTATGGACCCAAGGTCACTGTGGGATGCAGAAGGTTGAAGGTCTGGTTTCTGTAATTGCTTCCCCACTGAACATGTGCGTTGACTGGTCAGTCCATACTCCCAGCCTGCCTCTCTTTTCCCTAGTAGGTTGGGTCTCTGGGGTAATGGAGCTCCAGGACATATTGGTGGGGTCGTCTGTCCAGGGAAGTCTGGTCAGCATCAGGCTGGCATCTGGAACCTGGTGGCTGAAAAGAGAGTTAACATACAAAGCCAAACAAATCGTTGAACAACTATGGACCTAAGGGCTGGAATAGTGCAAATGAAGGGTTGGGGGGTACTCACTGCATACTATTGTGTATTTTGCTTTTAGGTATATTATTTTACCCCAGTTTATGGATACCTGTGAACATAGGCTCTATCTCATGGGACCAGTCTATATGTAGGTTTTGGGACTTTGTTAGGAAGTGAACTGCCTGGAATGGAATTAGAGAATACTATGAAAGTAAAGGTCTCACCTGAGTAATGAAGCTGAAGGGTTGTCATTCCACAGCTAAAGACTCTGGACACAGTCTGAAGTGAAGCATGCTGAGGTGGCACTTGTTGCGTTAATTAGGTTGGGATTGGCAGACTTGGTTTTTTGTTTGTTTGTTTGTTTTTACAAGACTTTAAGACACACTCTGCAGAGATGGGGGAAGAGCTGATAAAGTTGGTAGTAAAATAGCCTGTTGAAAGGGATTAGGCAAATGTTTAGAATGACAGCAATGAAAACCACTGCAGGATAAATGGAACTAAGTACTTTCTGAAGGGAAGACTGAATAGTATTTGACCTCCCTAAAAGGATCCAATGAAAGCTCTTGATTTGTGATGCTTTTATTTATGCAATAGCCATTCAAAGTAGTTTAATTTTCAGTTTTTCATGTGAACATGGTGACACACATAGTCTTTTATTTACAACATTATGTGGCAAGTTAAATCAGAGGCCTTTTTAACTTCTGGGGCAATGCATGCTATTGAATATGATATCTATCTCACATGGTTTCTATTAGATCCAACTTAATGCCTACCTTCTACCTCCCAAACCTTCGTATTATTTGAGGCCACTGAGAACACTTCTGTTAACATGAGCCAATCTGTATTCACAGCTGCATTCAATTGAGACATCTTAAAAAAAAGATAAAAAATATAGATTCCTGATTGCAGATGTTTCCTGAGGCTACATTCTAGATAACTGGATATTAAGAAATAAGTAACTCCAGTGACTCCACAGGATGAAATTTGGTTCCATGTTATGAACAAGTCATTTGTCAATCTGCACTATAATCTACACGAGACTATAATATTCAAGAATTGTTTATATCTACTGGGTTGGTATATGAAAACTTTGTGGGGACACCTTGGTGTGGCCAACCATTTATTTTATTTTATTTTACTAATAAGCATCTATTGCCTATAAATGCCCTTTGTTTACCAACAAAAGACTAGGTTTCTTATAGTTCAATAAATGTCAATTATTAATACTAAAAAAAAAACAAGACTAGGTTTCTTTTGTGAAATCCTCTAAAGAAAAAATCCTTCAGATTTCCTACTCTTCTTTTTATTTCGGTCAAGGATGATTCTTTTCTTTCTAGAAAAGATAAACTATTTAAGCAAGGAAGTTAAATGCTCACCTGCACACTTGCTTTTGCAGTAGGCAATTCCAATAATACAACACACATGTGGAGTGAAGATGATGGACAGTCTCTGTCTCCAAGCAGCCTGGCCGCACAGTAAGTCTTTCTTTGTTGGTTTCTTTCTAAATTATTGAGTGCCTTGAGTGAATAAGCAATCAAAGCCACATATAAACACAATACTTTTATTAGTGTGTGGAACTGTAGAATAGAAAAATCAATTATTCACCATCAAAGAAAAGGATATAGTTGAAATGTAGTAAAGTTGAAAGTTATTTGTTGGTAGGCTAGGGAGATAGCATAATGGTTATGCAAAAGAAATTTTATCCTCCTCAGTACCAGTATAAGCCAGAATTGAGCAGATAGATAGATAGATAGATAGATAGATAGATAGATGAACATTATTTTTTTGGTGTTGGATAATTTGGATAATGAGGCATGAAGATATCATTTTGAGCAGCGAGAATATGTAACTAGACCCACTGTGTCCTGTCTGTATTGGCTACCTTATGTCTATGAGGAGAATCTAGAATCTAGCTTAGAGACCCAATTTCCAACTTATTTTAAGGGTCATTCATCATAAAAGATACCAAAGCCTGTAATTTTTCATTTTACTACTTATTTCAATTTTTAAAATCAAGATATTTATCTTACTCAATACTCCTATAGCAAAATTATTTTGCATCTGTGTTATTTAGGCAGGCAAACGTGTTATAGATAATTGAATTTTGGTTTTCTTACTGGGACATATAAATATGTCATTGCCTGGAAAAAGCAACAGGAATGACAGCAGCAGGCTTTCCTTAGAAGAACTATGAAAAAGTAAGCGGTCCCCTCAAGTCACTATAATAATTATGGCAAGAAATGCTAGCAGCTGCCTGTAGAAGCTGAATGAGGTAAATTCCTGAAGTTCAAGGGAAATTCAAAGACCAGATGATCTGTTCTATAAAGGTTGTCTGAGTTTGACAAATTATACTATTGGAATTCTTTGATTTTAATCCCGAAGGATACATTTTTGTGCTAATCGGAATTTATACAAGTAAAAACAAATAGTATAACTTATTTTTCACCATTTGTTTCTTTTTCTAAAGTAGAACCCATGTAGCTGTTTATAAACTTCCTATTATTCAATGAGGTATTCTCTAGTTCTGGGTTAGTTCTAGGAAGAGCCCTCCCATAAACAACCACTTCCTGCTTCTACTCCTACCTGTCTCTTCCTATAAGCGAACAGATCAGATGCTTCTCCTAGAACCATGGAAGAGTCTTGGACAATTTCCCTCTGGCCAGGATGCCAGATTTGGGTCTTTTAAATGCATTCCATTTCTATATATAGAAATTTCTATATATGGCATATACTGGATTGCCAGAAAAGTCATATTGTATTTTCCTGTTTTTTTTAATGCAAAAATGTGTCATGAGTTTTTCAACAACCCATATAGGCCATTAATTGTGTGTGTGTGTGTGTGTGTGTGTGTGTGTGTGTGTGTGTGTGTGTGTGTGTGATTTTTGCTTTGAGATATCTGGTTACTTATTACTGAAACTGTCTCCTTTTAAAAAGAAGAGACGTGTCAGGATCTTGCATATCTAGGGCCTTCCTCTGGACCAAGTGTCCCATTTATCTACTTTAAGTAAAGGGGTGAGAAGGAGACACTACACT